>NW_020291057.1:0-36716 GCF_003184525.1 Aspergillus sclerotioniger CBS 115572
CTACAGACAGCACTTCAGCGGTAATAGCTATAACTAATATAATAAAAATTAATGATATCTCTATCAAGATTCCAACTGCTAAATTAATAATTGATTTAATTAAAATACTAACTGGAATGCTAATAATAGATACAGATAGAGTTTTAATAATAAATCATGATAGTAAAATTAAGTCTATCAACTGCAGAATCTGTAAAGCTAGTTAAATTAATTATAGTAATAGAATAACTAACAGTATTTCTATAGTATTGCTATTACCTAATCTAATCCTGTAAATTATAAGTTTAATACTTTACAAATATAATAGAACAAAAGATTTTCTTAATAAATACTTATAAAGAATTATTATATATAAATTCTATAAGTAGTAGGAAATCTTTTTTTAAAAAGATTCTTATAAGATTCTTTTTATTAAGACTCTTTTATAAAACGATAAAATGGGCTATCTTATTATACTACTCTATAATTATTAAGATATTATGAAAGATCTTTTATAAGTCTCTGATAGTATTAGTATTTATAAGTAGATTAATAATAAATTTTTTTTAAAGTTTTATAGATATTAATAAAGATTTTAAAAAATCTTTATTATTTATAAATTATCCTTTTTCTAATAAATATTACAAGTCTTATAATATTCTTATATAACATTATTTATCTCTGTTTATCAGAATCTCTGTGAGACTAGTGTTAGGGACCGAGCCCGTGTGTCTCGAAGAATGACACCTCTAGATAAAAGAAGAGATAGTTAGTGTTGGGAATGGGGGCTTGAGGATTCTCAGAGTTTTATATATAGTAATATAAGTTAGTTAATAATAATAAAGTTACTTAGCTAAGTCTATCAATATATAGGATCTTATTTTATAATATGATCTTTTTTCTTAGATAGTATGGGCGGTCCGTAATAAAAAGTATATTATAATTACTATTTTACTCTTAATTATTCTTTTTATATTTTTATTTCTTATATTAAGACTTTGGATTATAAGAGAAAGTCTTTCCTTCTCTGTCTCTCTTTTTCTTCTTCCTCTCTATCCATTTAATAAGTTATAAATAAAGATCTATTTCCTTACTTATACAAAAATTAAAAACCTGATTTATTTATATTAATATTATCAGTTATTTTTTATATAACTTTTATAAATAAAACTTTCTTTTCTATTCTTTTCTTTTATTCTGATTATTATATACATATAAATAAGATTTTAATTACTTTATTCTTATCTTTATAATTACTTTATCTTATTTCTTACTTTTCTCTTACTGGGTGAAGTTAAAGACAAGTTTATTTAATATTATAATCTTTATTCAATATTATTCTTTTTATCTCTTTATTATACTGATATTATTTTCTTATTTTATTTTTTTACTGTGTTCCTTCCCCAATAGCTTTACTATTTTCTGTATTAATTAATTTCTTTATTAAGAAAAAATATAGATCTTCTTTTAACCAGTCTCCTTTTTTTATCCTCTTTCTTAATCTTATCCTCTTTCTTTATTATCTTTAACTTCTATCTTTCTAGTTCTATTCTTGTCTCTATTAATTACTGTTCTTATTTTATTACTATATCTATCAATATTTTCTTTATTAATTTCTATAAGATTTTAATTTATTAGAAATCTTTTATTTATATATTGAAAGCCTATCTATCTCCGGAAAATATGATTATAAGATTTAAATAATCTTATTTGAAATATTAATTTTAAATGTATTATCAAGTAATATTAAATAATATTTATATTTGTAATTTATCTACTTACAGACTTTATAATAAACTTTTATTATTATATGATAAAGTCTTAATTAAAGATAATCCTGTTACTCTATAAAATCTATTTTATATAAATTATTAATTAATAACTTAAATCTAATATTATATTATCTAATATAATTTTTTTAATAGTATCAGTACTTCTTAAAAAAACCTTATTATAGTTTTTAACTCAGATAATAATTTAGTTAATTAATAATTAAGATAAATATATATTGCTAATCACTATCTTAGATGATTCTTAATTTTTAATTTATTATCTTTCAGAATAAATATAATCTAAAAAAAGTTTTTTTTCTTTTTTTCTTTTTATTCTTTTTAATTATATTATTATTTTTTAAAATTAATACTCGTGGCTCCTCTTCAGAATATTAATATTAATTATTATTTTTCTCTTTTTTTATAATTTAAAATAAAGTATTGTTTAATTTTTTAAAAAATGTTCTACTTCTAATTATAGTTTTTATTAAAAATACTTTTAATTATATTTAATAATGATATCTTAAAAACCTTTAACTAGTTTCTAGATATTCCAGATATAATCTATTCATTTAACTCAGTAATAAAGTTTTTATTCTCTCTTTTTATAAATACTATACTTTATTTAAGATAGCTTTTATTATATATTTATTCTTTTTATTAATATGAATTACTGGCAGTTGCTAATTAACTTTTTATTAAGATAAAAACTAGTTTATTATGATGGAATGAAGTAAATTAATATAAAATATATTATAAATATTAGTCAGGATATCCATATAGACAGAATAAGGTTTTAATATTTTAATAATCTTATATTTAATATTTTTTTAATTAAAGTTTTTATTTAGTTAATTTGTTTTAATATTTCTCAGATTTAACTAAATTATACTATTTACTAGCAGTATTTATAAGAGATTATGTTTTAAATTAAATATATTATAGTATTATAGTACTGTCTATTATTCTTTACCTGACAGCTAAATTAAATATATAATTTAAATTATTAAGATAATAATACGTCACGCAGTTACTTGAGATCTATTTTAGATTTTATAACTTTTAATTATTATTAGTACTCTGAATATATTATTAAATATATTTATAAAATATATATCTTTCTGTCTACTCTTCAGCATGGATTTATATCAATCTTAATATTTATGAAAAAATTTACTATTTAATCAAGATTATATATATTCTTATCTTAATTCTAAGAAAGTTATAAAGTTCGTCTCTATGTATATAAAACTTTACTACAATCAATATTATTAATTTATATTCTTTAAGTCTGGTAATAAAGTCTTAATCAAACTTTTTATAAAACGTATTTACTACCTGTTACTAAAATCTTGGGGTATATAAAGTTTTCTTAATAATATAGTAATCTTTATATAGTTATTTAATATATTAGTTATTATATATATTATTAAATCTGTTTAAATTATAGAGTATTTACAATATCTTATTTCTTATTTAACTTAAATCTTAATTCTGTATCAGTAATGTTTCCTGTACAGATGATTATCTTATTAATCTTCTAGATAATGATGGCTCTGCTAATCTTGATTCTATTAATACTAATCTTATTAATACTAATCTATTCAGATATGCTGATCTTAATCTATTTAAATATGGCCATATTAAACTAGATCCTATACATATAGTCTATTAGAAAATTAATTGTATTCTTGATAAACGCTGTACATACTGTAATCATGGGTCTTTTTTTACATAATGTTTTATTTATTATCTCAGTCATGGAGTAAATTATGATTTCTAGATTTATAAAGATAATATAGATGTTCCAGATCTTATTTATTAATATGAGAAAGATGTTCTCGGTATTAATATTTAATTTAATATCTTTACTTTCTGTTCTATGTAATAAGGATGTTACTTTTTTTATTAGAGGGGATATATATAACTACTTTATCAGCTTTTTTTTAAGTATATAGTAGAGGCTTTTTATATTAATCACCTAACAGACTGCCCTATCTTTTTACTGGAGATTGCTCCCGCGCTCCTTCCATATTTGTATATCAGTCTCCCGGTATATAGTTAACTATATTGACGGGCCCCCTTGTGGCAGCGGAACAAGAAAGGCGATGAATCTGAAGTAGTACGATGATCAGTCAAAGGGCGGGAGAACCCATCAACATAGCTATATACTGAAGACTGAGATACATATACGGAAGAACCACAGAGATTACTTCCAGCAGAAAGATAGAGACAGTCTATTAAATAATTAATATGATTACCATAAAGAATACTACATACACGAAAGAAAAGCTGTTAAAACAGTCATATATCTTATAAATAAATAAAAGATAATATCCTTATTATATAGAGTAGAAAGTAAAAAGGTAGAGACATGAATACTGGAATTAAACACCAGGATTAAGAATATCTTTTTTATGTTAATAAATAAGGTCTGGAATATTTATATTATCTTTATAAATCTATAAATCATAATTTTCTTTATAATCAAGATAATAAACTAAATATTAAGTAAAGAAAGAGTCATAACAACAATGTGTATAATATTTATCAAGAATTTAATTAATTTTCTAATGGCCTGTATGTATAAGACTTGATTTAATAAGACTATATTTAAACAGATTACGATTAGTATGATCAATATTAGCAGGATTAATAGAGCTGTTATTATTTGGAGAATTAATAAAATGATTATGTATATAAAATATATTATCAATATGAAAATAAGATTCAAGTTAAGTAATTAACAAGATATTATAAATATTTTATAATTTACGCAGATCTAAATATTATATATATCTTTTAATATATTAGATAGCTGTATAGGGACTGCTGTACTATTAAAAAAGCTTTATATATTTTAAGATCTTAATAACAGGTAGTAAGTAACCTTTATAAAGTCTGATTAAGATCTTATTATCAAATTCAAAGAATATAAATTAATAATATTTATTATAGTAAAATTTCATATATATAAAGTAAACTTTATAGCTTCTTCAGTATCTAGATAAAAACTAAGATAATCTTATTTAATAAATAATAAAGTTTTGAATATATATTAAGATTAATATAAATCTATTTTATCAATATATTCAAAAATATATTTAGAGTATTAATAATAATTAAAAATCTAAGATAAGTCTTGAATGACTGCATAACATATTATAGTTTTAACAATTCAAATTATATATTCAGTTTAACCATCAGCTTGCAGATAATATACCGTATTATAAAATTATAATATATCTAACTTAGAAAATAATGCTTTTTAAATATTACTAATAAGTTGAGTATTATAATCAGAGATAAAAGTATATAGTAGGTCCTAATTATATTCTTACAGATAAGTAAGACGCTTAAAGTTTTAATATATAATTAATTATATAAATAACCCAGGAATTAAACCTGCATATTTAACAAATTTATTAATAATAATAAGAATCTAATCATAAGATTAATAATCTTGAAAAGATAGAGTAATAATAAAATCTAATATAATAGTATAAAACACTTTAAAAAATATATTAATTAGTTAGAGTTCATTACAAAATAGATATTAACATAGTTTGTTCAGGATGCATGTAAGAGAATAAATAATGTGTTTATATAATAACTTATAATCTTTATATATAATAATATTATCTAAAGTATTAAGATATTTATCTAGATCTTAGTATCTGTACTTATTATAAATAAGTTAGAAAACTTCTTATACTATAATATATAGTAAGTAAAACCATAAGGCTTTATAAATATAAGAAATATTAGTAATTAGAGAAATAATATATTAGTTTTTTATAAAGAAAATACTTTTATTATTAATATAATAGAAAAGTGTAGCTTTATAATTAAAATATAAAAGTTCAAAAATATGACTTACATGTGAGTCATTCTTATAAATCTAATAAAGATAGTTTTAAATTTATTAAAGACTAGTATAATAGAGCCAGTATATACAGTAATACTTATCTAACAAGTATATATTTTAAAAAAAATAAAGTATAAGAAAACAGAATATGTGTTACTATTAAGATTAATATTATATTTAATAATTTAATTCTTTATTAACAAGCAGGATAGTATATTGATAATAATATTAGTTCAGCCTGGATAATAAATAATTTGTAATCTGAATTATTATATATAATATAAGACTTTAACTAAAGATAAGTTTAATTTATCAGTAAAACAGTATTCAGAGATAGTTATATAGTAATTTTTATTATAGATTAATAATTAGTGTAGGTAATTACTAATATGACTGTATATTTAACTAAATAATGGATTTTATAGAGTATTTATATTAAACAAAAAACTTTAAACTCTGTAGACTAGTATTAAAGCTTAATTAATATTAATATATAATTTAAGAAATAACACCAGATAAACAGATATATAAGAAAAAATAATAATAATATTAATATACTTATAATCACAATTAATATAATATAATATAATATTATAATCTTCATAAGAGGTATCCAGATTAATGTAAAGCTAGATTAGATAATTAAAATAAATAAGAAATAACTTATTAGAAAATTTAGCTTGAAGTCAATCAAGAACTTGATATTCAAGATCTGTAAAATTATTATATAAGATAGATATAATAAATTTATTATAAGTAGATAATCTAGAAGAGCTTTTAATAATAGTTTTAAATATTTCTGTCTTTTATTATTATAAAGATTCTATCTTTTCAGTATAATGATTAATATAGTTATAAAACCAGTTAATCAGACTAATATAATACTCAAGATTCTTAATTATTTAGAAAAGCTTTAATAATTATATAATATAAAATTTATCTTTAGATATATATAAATTTAAGATATGAATATATTAATTTAATAGATAGATAGAGGGGAAAGCAAGAAAGGCTTTCTTAGATATAATTTTAATATTTAAATCATTCAATTTAATAAAGACTTGTTTAAGATAGTTAATATATTTATTAAATAAACAAAATATAACTAATAGATCATTAACATATATAATATAGAATATACAAAAATCCTTTAAATAAGTATCCATTTATCTTTAAATAAAAAAGAATAAGTTAATAAAGTTTATTATAATAAGATTAAAGATTTCCTGGCCACGGTAGCTAATAATAATAAGATAATAATAATAATTTTTATATACTATTTATTAATAAAATATCTGATACATGTTAAATACTGATATATAAAGATAGTACTTTAATAAAATATTATTATTATTATTAACAGGCATGAGATAAATATCTAGCTTATTTTCATATTTATACTATATAGATTTATAATAATATAATTCTTAGACTTAAACTCTTTAAATATATATATATCACGCTATATAATAAATATAAGATAAACAGTAGAAATATAATCTTTAAAATAGTTTATTTTACTTTAAATATATAAAAGATTAAATTTTTTAATAAGAGTTTTATAATCATACTGACTGACACAGTAAACACAGAGCTAGAAAGTATAATATTTTTATTTATTTTCTATAAGAATTTCCTATTTTTACTCAGAAATATTAATAATATTGATATTAAAAGTATTATTATTTATCTATATATCAAAATACTCAGTGAGTTAACATACGCGCTGAATAATACCAAGATTCTAGCTGTATATAATAATATTAAGAAAAGTAATAATAGTATTATCTTTAGTATCTCATTTATAAATAAGAGGATGCTTTAAAGTAAAAGATTTATATATAATAGTAGAAATGGTTTTATTATAATCTCTATAAATATTAATATTATAAATATTAATAGATATAGCAGCTGATACCACTGTATTTATATTAATTTAAGAAGCAGTGACAAAGTCAGAGTCAGAAATATTACTAAAATATATATAATAAATAATAATAATAAATTCAGAGATTTCATTCATAACTTCAGTAAAAAGGTATTTTATATTTATAAGATAAGTATAATATATTAATCACGAGATTTATCTACTGTTAATAAGTTTAAAGAGTAAATCTTAATTTTGTAAATCTTTCTTAATTTTAATAGGAATTTTTCTATATAAGTAACTAGGGACAACAACATGTTAACTAGAGTAAACAGGTATAAATAATATATAATTAATCTTCAATATAGAATCTATAATAAGAATAAAGGTTTTACACGCATGAATAGTTATAAGATAATAATCATGATTAGTTATAATATTTTTATAATTTATAATATCTATATTAATAAGCAGATTATATTTTATATTAGTAATTAAATAAGCTAAAACTTTAATATTAGCATACTTATAGATAGCAGATCTACTAATAGTAGAAGTAGATACAGATATTGCTGATATTAATAATAGAAAATAAATATTAAATAATGCGTATTCTGTAGAAGAATATTTAGAACCAATATTAATAATATTAATTAAGTATTTTATAGCGTAGATTTGAATATTAAGTATATTTTTAATAAAGATATTATTAATAATACTAGATAAATAGTCTGTATTAAGATAGAATTAATAGTATAAGAATATATAATTTAGACCAGTATTTATGATAACTACATGTTATAAATATAAATCAAGAAAAGTATTATTAAAGATTCTGTCAGATTTAATTATCTGAGAAATAAAGAATAATTTAATAATATAGATATTTTAAGTAATACAGTTAATTCATATAGATCAGTAAATATAAAGTAAGATAAATATTTACATAATTTATTATTAGATATAAAATCTTTATAACAGATAAAACAAGTAATAATAGCATAGTTATTAAAGATATTAATATTAGAAATAGGATTATTATAGATAAAACATTAAAAAGTAAGACTACTATAATTAATATTATTAATCTCCACACTAAATATATAGAAGTCATTATTTATAAATATAGATTTAAAATCTAGTTTAATATAATACATATTATCGGGTGAGTTAAAATAACTAGATAGATCTTAATTATTATTATTACTAGTATAGTAAATACTGTGATTACAGAACAGATTATAGTAATTATAATTATTATTATTATTAAGTAGATAATACAGGTACTTATTGATTTTAATAGAATAGAATATTACTGATAAAGTTAGCATAAGCTTTAATATACTAATTATTGTAGTTGTTGTACGTGCCATAATTCTATAATTAATAATTAAATAAATACAATACTACTGTGTATATTATTAATTATGAATATGATTATTAGTATTAGAATGATTAAAGTTATAATTTACAGAATTATGTTGGGCGGAAGTAGTATTATATTATAATTAGTTTAACTGGCTCTGCGGATTCCGCGGTTAGTAAGTTTAGTTTTATTATTATAATCTATTGATATTCTGATTATTAAATATTTATTTATATCTATTATTAGGATTCTAGTTAATATTTATGTTCGGATTGTATTGATTATCTTTTTAAGAATGATTAATATTTTGATAAAGATATTATTAATTACTGTTATAGTAATTATTACTACTAAAGTACTGTCTGTAATTGAATTAATTAATCTTATATTAAATATAATAAGTAGTATTAGTATTAGCTAGATTTTATTATATAAATGATTTCTGGACAAGTAATTATATAAACAGAGCTAAGTTTATTTTTTTAATAAGCTGTAAAATATATTATTAAAGATATATATTAAGATAATTTTATATAGACAGTATTTATTAGAAGAGAGTTGTTACAGACCCCTGCTAGCTGGACGAACTAGTAAGGCGGATACGTTAGGCAGAAGGCCACGTCCGGAAAACAAGGACTCTTATCGAGTAGAATCCCGATCAGAGCAACCTACAAACCAGGACGGTTGCACAACACGTGACCACGACGGACATGTCACCGACACACTATAACATGGCAGCGCTACGACAGAACATGGCAGCGCTACAACAGAACATATCAGCGACATGACATATCATGGCGACGCCATGACGGAGGATAGAATATAAGGACACTCTTTCATGTACTTAGTTAGTTCTGTTCTTCATGCTCAATTCCAATTATCTTTAAGTAACCTACGTTTTGGTAAAAGCTTAGTAACAACACTCGTCCACACTTACTTACAGATAGCTGCGCGGCACTATCTGGCCTTACTTCTCTTCTTCTGTTCAGATCAAGTCATCTTTAGATAGTTAACAACCTGACTACCTTTGATTCAGTTCACAAGGTACGTATCGGAACGGGAGCTAAGCTAACAGAAACAGGAAGAAGCGATCCTAGGGTTTGATACATTAAGCATCAGTCAGTACGAGTGTTACCCAGTAATAACCAGTCATCATATTAACTACATTAAACACATCACGAGCGCCTCAGCAGCAGGGCCCGACGACCAAGAAACTGATGAACATGGTTAGTCAGCTATAAGAAAACATCACAGCCTTAAAATAAAAGAACCAGTTATTTGAAGATTGCTTATCAGTCAAATCTATTAAGGTCCGACCACCCGAGCCATTCGACAACAAGCGAGCGAAGCTCAGGGCTTTCTTGACCCAGTTGGACTTGTACCTCAACATGAACAAGAAAAAGCTCAAGAATAAAGAAAACAAGATCTTTTTCATGTTTACTTACTTTACCAGAGCAGTATTTGATTGGTTCAAACCATACATCCGCGAGCGATAAGAGAAGTTAGTAAGCAACCAGAACAACGATACAAAACAACTTTTTACTAGTTACGCCAGATTTAAACAGTGTCTTGAATAGACATTTAGAGACATTAATACAGCATGAAATGCTGAGTAAAAATTATAATAACTTAAGCAGACAGGATTGGTATCTACGTATGCTTCAGAGTTTTAGTAAGTCATCAGTCACCTGGACTGAGATAATGATATTTACATTTCATGATTTAAAAAAGGACTCAAGATAGAGATCCAAAAAAAGATCATTTAACAAGAATAACCGGACACCTTGATCAAGATAATCAAAGCAGCAGTAAAGATTAATAATAAGCTATACAACTTCAATATAAAATAACAAGAGGATCAGTGGACCAGCGGGTCTATACCTTGACATAATAACCAGCCAGATTACCAAGCCAATAACAGAAGATTGGCATAACCTAGAAGCTTGGAATACGAAGATCCCTACAGGCCGAAGCCCATAGAGCTGGATGCAGCACAGCATCAGACTCAAGAGACTCGAGTGTCCAAGAAGGAACTCGAACAGTATAAATAAGACTGCTTGTGCTTTAGCTGCGGTAAAGCAGATCACCAGTCAAAGAACTGTAGTTAGAAACAGCCTCAGAAACAATTAAGAGCTATAAATCAAGATTAAGATAGAGAAATCTATGATATCACCACCATTCAGCACGAGGTTTAAACGGAATCTGTAACACAGACATTAAGTAACAAGAAATTACATACTATTCAGCATGGTCAGCTGTCAGAGAACAGGATGTACTGTGATTAATTAAGATAACAGACCACCCCGGATGAGTTAACAGTATTATCTAGTTAACAAGAGAATCAATAATTGTCTGTACCATTAGTTTGGACCACAGAAGTCAATAATAACAGTTATAAGCTAGTTTCAAGAAATGACTATCCTAGTATAATTTAGAATAAAGATAAACCGTTAGATAAAGAGTACGGTACACTACTTAAAGACCTTGAACCTAGTAAAAAAAAACTCAGTAAGATATCTGATATTCCTAAAAAACCCTTATCAGAAATTAGTAAATTTTATTTATTATAACAAGACAAGGACAAGAAGAACTAGAAGAACAATTAAAAGAATATTACTTATTAATTAGACCATATCTTGAAAGAAATCTCGGAGAATCCCGCACAATTCTGCCCAGAGCTTAAAACAATTATATAGTATTGCTCATATTAGGATTTGAAATATTGAAAATCATAGAATAAGACTTGGAAGTAATATTTACAGAGATATTCTTGTTATCTAGAAGTTTATTTAATATGTAGACAGGACAATACAGACTATTATTATCAGTTATTAGAGATTAGCTAGAAGATAAACATTACTGAAACAGAGTCTTGGTATGATAAACCATATCTATACATTTATTTTAAAAAAAGTAAAGATTATTGAAGATATAATAAACTCTCTTGGTTTATATACTACATAAACACATACTTAATACACCATGATTAAAAATACATCACCAACTACTGACTTAAGATATTGGAAGTAATTAGGACTAAGACAAGCTACTATCTATACAATATCTTTGGTTATGCGTGTAAAGGGTACCAGAGACATTCTTACTATGGATTAATATATTGGCTGGCATGTTTTAATAATTAGTGTATAATATATTATACAGTAAAGATAAAAGGCTCAAGATTTTTAAGAAGATATCCATAGCAGTTAGAACCTAATTAGCTAGAATAGCAGTTAACAGTTACAGAATCAGAGCCATATCTGAAAATCCAAGCAGTTGTATTAGATTAACCAGCCCAAGTACTGGTAGATTCTGAAACAACCAGGAACTTCATGTATCCTGGATTCATATAATAGCTTAGAATATTCAGATAATAAAAAGAAGAATCCGAACCGATTGCAGGACTAAATAGAGAGAATTTAGGAACTCTTATATTAATAGTCAAGTCAGGACCAGTATCTATAACTATAAAGAATCACTACGAGTGTATAGACTTTAATATAATATTTTTAAAATGATATAATATTATATTAAGGATTTCATGACTTAGGAATCATAATCTGTAGATTAATTAGAAGACTAAAAGTCTCTAATTTATAAATTATGATTACCCAAGACAATACCAGCAAGGACTAGGTATGGGGTTTGGATCCGTACGGCCTGTTACTTAGCATAGAGCTGAAGTAAGGATTAAGTAATCTAGTAAAAAGAGATTAAGATTGTCATAAAAGCCTAACGCGCCAGGCATCAGAAATAACTTAGAGGAAAATAATATTTTAAATATAGTTGTATAAGTAATAATAACAACCAAGTCATTATAGAGAGATTGGTTCATGGAATTATCAGGATAGGTATTAACAATAACAGAAAAGTACTATAAGTATAGTATTAATAGCTCTGGTACAGAGATTGAGATGACTGTTTAAAGACTAGAAGATTCATGGGAACTTCTAGCTGCGGTTAAAAGTGATGCGCAGATTCCACTATAGTATAAGAGATTTAAGAACTTGTTTAAGTAGTTAGAACAACCTGAATTATCTCAGTACGGAAAGTATAATCATATTATTCCTATAAAAAAAGAAAAGTTATTAGTATATAGAAAGATTTACCCAATATCTGAAAAGGAATCGCAGGCATTATAAGAATATATTAACAACCAGCTAGCTAAAGATAATATCAGGCTTTTAAAGTTATTAGTAGAATATGAAGTCTTATTTATACCGAAAAAGGATAGCAGTTTATGGTTATACATGGATTATCGGCTATTAAATATTATTATGATCAAGGATTAACACCCGTTACCTTTGATTTCAGAAATCCAAGATAAGATATAAGGAACAAAATGGTTCACTAAACTTGATATCATGGATGTATATTATCGTATACATATCATAGAAAGTAAAGAATAGAAAACTGTGTTTAGAACAAAGTATGGATACTTTAAGTACTTGATTATACTATTTGGGCTTACCAATATATTAACATTATTTCAGTAATATATTAACAAGATTCTTAGAGAATATCTTGATAGATTTATAATTACTTATTTAAATAATATATTAATCTTTTCGAAGACTAAGAAAGAACATATAAGATATATAAGACTAGTTCTGTATAAACTATACTTATATCAGTTATAATATAAGCTGAAGAAGTATAAATTCTATATACAGAAGACAGAGTTTTTAGGACATTAGATATTTACAGAGGGAATTTATACTGAGTGAGTTAAAGTGTAAGTTATATAGGATTGGCCTTAACCTAGAAATCTGAAAGAACTATAGCAGTTTGTCGGATTAATTAACTACTATCAATAATTTATAGACGGATACGCCATCCACATAACACTACTCTTTGAGCTTATAAAGAAATTAAAAAAGTATTAGTAGAAAGAACCACAGTAGAGCACATTTGAAGATATCAAGCAGTGACTTATTACATCACCAGTACTTGTACAGCACAATCTAGAGAAAGAAACAACCATTAAAACCAATATATCAGACTATACTATTAGTATGCGTATAACGCAACCCGGAGAAGACAGAAAATTAAGACTGATTATATTTTATTTAAGAAAGTTGGTTCAAGCAGAACTCAACTACAATATTCACGATAAGGAATTACTAGCTATAATAGTAATATTCAAGCAGTAAAAGGTCTATCTTAAAGAAGTAAAGCACACCGTCATTATAAAGACAGACCATAAGAACTTAACCTACTTTATAACAACTAAAGAGTTGACCAGAAGGCAGGCATAATAGGCTGAGATTCTGTTATAATATAACTTCAGAATCATATACTGTAAGAGAGTAGAGAATGGATATGCAGATATATTAAGCTGCAGGCTAGACTATAAACTAAGCAGAAAGGCTATTAAACCGGCCATCCTGAAACAAAACACGGATAAGTTAATCAGTTATAACAAGACTAATCTAGTAGCAATATTAAAAATAGATAACAATCTAATTAAGTGATTAACTGAAGATATAAAAAATAATAAAACACTCCAGAAAATAAGCAAGGACTTACTAGATAAGATTATTATTAATAAAGATAGACTAGCATACTTTCACAGATTAATCTTTATACTAACTGCAATAAGAATAGAGATTGTGGCTAGATACCATGATAGACCATTCAAGGATTATTTAGAAATTAAAAAAATAATTAAACTAATCACGAGGAATTACTACATTCCGAATCTCAGATAAAAAATATGTGATTATGTTAGACAATGTGAGACTTATATTAAAGATAAGTCTGTGAGATATTAACCTTATGGATAAATACAAGTATAGAAAGCGCCACAACAACTATAGAAATAGATAATAATTAACTTTATTAATCTATTACCAGAATCAGAAGGATTTAATATTATCATAGTCATTACCGATCGCCTTACCAAATATATCTATCTTATACTGAGTAAGATAATAATAACAGTAATACAGATAGCAGAACTATTTCTAGAAAATATTATTGTATATTATAGGATGTTAAAGTATATTATATCAGATTAAGACAAGTTATTTATCTTAAAGTTCTAGAGATCACTCGCAGATCTTATAAGAATTAAAGAATAAATAATAACAGCTTATCACCCGCAGATGAATAGATAAATAGAAAGAATTAACTAGATAATTAAGTAATATCTGAGACACTATATGAACTACCAGTAGAATAATTAAATAAATCTATTATTAATAATATAATTTTTATATAATAATACCAGTTACTTAATCATTAGAGTCTCACTGTTTTATGCTTATTATAGATATCATCCAAGATTTCTGGAAACACTATTAGAAAAGTAGTAAGTTACTGATATAGCTGAGAATATTGTCATATTTATAGAAAACATATATTTACAGTTATCTTAAGATATTGAGTTTATAAACTTGTACAGTAAGATATATTATGATTATAGATACAGAAGAGAACCTGATCTTAAAAGAAGGGAGAAGATATTTCTACTCTGCAGAAACATTAAGATGAAATAACCAAGTCAGAAACTTGACCATTATAAGCTAGGACTATTTGTCATTGAAAATAAGAAGAGACTGGTTAACTATAAGTTAAGGTTACCAAAATTAATAAGTAAAATTTATCCAGTGTTTTATATCTTATTATTAGAACCTGTATCAAAGAACACTAGAATTACAGAAAATGTGGAGATTGACGATGATATAGAGAAAGAATATGAAGTTAAAAAGATCCTAGACCATAAGAAGATTAGCAGCAAATCAAAATATCTGGTAAAATAGGTAGAATATAATATCTTAGAAAACATGTAGGAACCTATTAAGAACTTGACGGGCTGTTATTAGCTTGTGGAACAGTATCATCAGCAGGCAAGTCAAAGTTCGTTCAGAAAGAAGGAGAATCAATAAGTTAGGACAAACTAAGATCAAGCTCAGACATGGCAGCTAGTTTAACACTACTTACAATGGTACTAGCCTCGGCCTTGGATATTACAGCTTGTTAATCGTGCAGCCTCGCTTGCGCTTTATATTTTCTTTATTTTTACTTCTCGAGCTTTTCCAGCTCTTTGATTTTCTTTATATCACGAGCTATGAAATCGCCAGCTTGTTTTTATAATAACTGTTTTTGTTTCTATAATTGAAGAAGTTTCGCCAGGATGATTTTCTTCTCTTCTTTAATAGAATTTTGAGCCTTGATTAAACGCTTTCACTCGGTGTCAGAGAAGGAAGAATCAGGCATTTTACAATAAACACTGTTCGTTTTAATATACTTATTATAGCAATCAGAATTTTCGGATTTAATATAAACCTTATGAAGGTAAATGCAGCGCTCGCAAGGAAAAACTGCAAGGAAATCTTCGTCCTTAATCTACCAATAAAGGCTCTTCTTATAAATAGAAGAACTAGACAACATGGTTAATGATCTGAATAGAGTTTTGGGAAATGATACCAGATATTCACCTCAGAAGGGAGGCACTGCAGATTTATGTTTCTTGGGGATAAGAAACCTTGAAAGAGGGGGAGTAGTGTTACAGACCCCTGCTAGCTGGACGAACTAGTAAGGCGGATATGTTAGGTAGAAGGCCATGTCTGGAAAATAAGGACTCTTATCGAGTAGAATCCTGATTAGAGTAATCTATAAACCAGGACGGTTGCACAACATGTGATCACGACGGATATGTTACCGACACGCTATAACATGGCAGTGCTATGACAGGATATAGCAGTGCTATGACAGGATATATCGGTGATATGACATATCATGGCGACGCCATGATGGAGGATAGGATATAAGGACACTCTTTTATGTACTTAGTTAGTTCTGTTCTTCGTGCTTAATTTTAATTGTCTTTAAGTAACCTACGTTTTGGTAGAAGCTTAGTGACAACATTCGTCCGCACTTACTTACGGATAGCTGCGCGGTACTATCTGGCCTTACTTCTCTTCTTCTGTTCAGATCAAGTCACCTTTAGATAGTCAACAACCTGACTACCTTTGATTCAGTTCACAAGGTACGTATCGGAACGGGAGCTAAGCTAACAGGAACAGGGAGAAGCGATCCTAGGGTTTGACAAGAGTGCTTATATTAGCAGTACAGGTTAAATAAATAACTTTGTATATAAATTTCTGAATAGAATATTAAGTCTAAATATTCGTAAAAATATATCTTATTATACTGAGTTTATTTATAGTACCAACAGGATTTTGTTTATAGTACTTAATAAGATTTTAAAATACACTATTTTCTAGAGAAGCAGACCTTTTAATCAATTAATACTTTAGATTAAAAAGCTTAAAGTTATACTATAATATAGCAGTACCATAAAAACATGCAGTAATATTAATTTTAACTAAAACTTTATTTATATATAAAGTAATATCATATATATAATTAAGAAATATATTTATATTTTTATAGTAAACTAAGTTACTGATTTACTTTATAGTAATAGTATCTTTTATATTTAGCTAGAAGTAACTAAATTCATTCATCTTCTAATAATCTGAAATACTATTATTATTATTACTGGTTTTAAAGCACTTATTACTAGAAGAGTCTGGAGTTTATATATATAATCAATAAATAATAATATTATTATTTAAAGCTTATATATTTCCAGATAATATTGTTAACTGGTTTTTAAAAGTATGTAAGTATTACTAAGTACTCTTAATAGTATTTAATATATTATATATAGATGGCGTGTCAGGATAATAATTACTAGTAATGATAATAAGATTATTAGATATAATATTTAATAAAGATTCTGTACGCAGTACTTAACTTAATATAGATTTAATTTATAAAGATTGATTATCTTTAATAAAAAAGGGAAAAACAAGACGACATGGCTGAAGACAATATAAAGATTTAAAAACCTTTACTAGACAAACAGTAACTGAAATAAATAATACTATTTTTTTAAAGTAATAATTTTAAAGAGAATCTCTGTTTAAGATAATTAGAAAGTACTAGAAATTAGAATTAGAGTATATTTTTGTTTGAAAGAAGCAGAAAGGAATATTAAAAAGAAGATTAATATAAGATTTATAAATTTTGCAATAACTTCAGAATCTGAAGATAGATTAGTACTTTATAATCTTAATAAAGAAATAGATTTTTTGAAATAATTAAATAAATAAGAAAGATTAGAAAGTATATTAGCAGGATATACAGAAATTCACTGCAAGTATCTAATAGAGTAAGTAACAAATAAATCAGATACGGGAGTTCTTTAATAGCTTTATTAAGAATACTTTTATTAATATCCTAATTAAAAGAATACAGACAGTGATTTGTAGAGAGAGGATTTTAAATATATAATTTAGTAAAAATATAGTTTGTATAGTATAGAGTATCTTAATTAAACTTTACAGTATAGAAGAAGTTAGAAAGAATATAGAATAAAATAATCTGATAAGTTTAGTAATTCAGAGATTATGTTTTAATAATATTAAATTCTCTCAGTATAAATATAGTAAACTGATAAAACACAGAATAGAAAATAAGATTTTCTAATAATAGAATAAGCAGAGAAAATAAAGATAATAAAGTAAATAATAAAATGAATAAAAAGATAGAAAGAAAATAATATAGAAGAATATATGTAGTAATAATATTCAGTTATTGAGATTTTTAAATATTTAAAATTAGTAAAGCAGTGAAGTAACAGGAAAATAAATAAAATAATAATATATTATGAAATAAATAGTAACAAAGATCTAGAATCAGTTTATAGATATACTATCATCTTTGTAGCAATAAAATAAGAAAGGTAATAAATCTAAAGTAGTATAATAATTAGTTAAAAAGCGGGGGACCTATTAATATAGCTATATATTAAAGACTGATATACATATGTGGAAGGACTGCGGGGACGACTTCTGGCAGGAAGGCGGGGGCGGTCTATCAGGTGATCGACATGATCGCCGCGGGGAACGCTACATACATGAAAGGGGAGCCGTGGAAGCGGTCACACCCCTTGCTTCTAGACAGATCATCATACTACTCCACATTTATTGTCTTTCTTCCTGAGCTGCCACATATATCTATTTATAACAAGCTAATATTAATTAAAATAAATATTAATTCTGATTATTTTATCTAGATAGCCCTGTGGTACTTCTCTATTTAAAATAATTAAAAAAATATACATTATAATTTATTTATTTTAATTATTACATATATTTTGATCTTATTAAAAAAGAATATGTACTCCGTTATTTTGTATATATTTTTAATATAAGAAGAAAAAATTGAATTTATTAAAAAAATATTCTAGTAAACATGTTTCTTAGAAAATTTCGATAATATATAAAAAAAAACCAAATTTTTATAATTTATAATTATGTTAAACTTTATAATAAATGTTCTTCCAGATTATAGTCTGATAAGTCAGTTTTTAATATTATTTAGTAATCTAGATTAAAAAAGAAAATTATTGTTTAATATAGAATATTTTCTTCAAGCAGTTAAAATTCTTTTAATATTTTCAGATTTATTAAAATAAAATATTCTTTTTAATCAGATTATAAAAGAGCTTAAACAGCCCTAAAGGATTCAGTATAAGTTATTAATAAAAGTTAATAAACTTAAGAATTCTATATATTTTTTAATAATAAAAAGAATTCTTATTTCTGAATAATACAGATTTTTTTAAAATCTATGCTTACTTCTTATCCTGCTTTAATAATAAATCTTAAATATTTAATTTCTTTTCACTTAAACATCTAAATATAGACTAGCTTTCTACAACTTAATTCATATTTTTCAAACACAAATCTGGTCTTCATAGAAAGATTTAGAAAAAAAGATAAATATATTATCTAAATAAGCTAAACAGAACTTATACAGATATTCTTATAATATCTAGTTAATATACCTTTAAAAAATACTGTATATATTTACTACTAGTTTAAAGAAAATAATTAATTATTTATATAATCTATACTATATAAAGAATATAATTATCTATTCTTATTTTTTAATAATATAGATTTTATAAAAAATAACTAAGATATTAAGTTTTATAAATTATTTAACTTTTTTAATCTAATTCAGAGTCTTATAAATTAATAATAGTAAATAATAATTCTTCTTTATAATAATATTTAAATTATAATAAATAATACAGAAATAGAAGCCTCTTTCTAACTTCTAGATAAAAAAAATAGAGGTTATTATTAAGAAAATTATTTATATAAATAAAACCTTTATTTAAACCCTCTATAAGTTTTTTTCTCAGTATAATAAGTTTATTTTTTAATATATTATAGAAAGAGCTCTATAATAATTAAAAACTCTCCTTATTTGTTTTCTTAATTTAATAATATAATTAATATCAGGCCCACAGAAAAAAAATAAAGATTCAGTATTTTTAAATTTAAATAATATCAAGAGTTTATTTCTTAGATTCAGCTTTACTTATATATAGAATCTTCTTTATATTTTTTAAAAAGACTATAAATATTTTATCTTTAATTATAATACTTTTCTCTTTCTTCAGACCTAAATTTAGACAGCCATAACTAATACTTAAATAAAAGTATCTTCAAAGAATAATTTTTATATAGTTTTAAAATAAGTATAAATTACTTTAAAATTAACTTAATTCTAGTTTAATTTAATCTTTTTATTATAATATTTTAGCCAGGGTAGATCTAGAATAATATTATATTTAAAACTATAATTAAATATATATATATAAATATTAAATTCTGTATATAGCCTGATATTTAAACAGACTCTAATAATATAAATAATAAGCTTCGTCTTTTTAATTCTAGTTATTAGTATAAAGTAAGAACGATTAAGTCTAAATTATATTTTTAAATATATCTTTAATTAATAATACTAAAATTAAAATATTTAATATCTAGTATAGCTTATATATTAACTATTTAATTAATAATTATATTTAGAAACAACAATCTTATATTTATATACTTTTTAAAAAAACTTTACTTAAAATAAACTTCTTTATTTAAAGGTTTCTGTCAGTGATTTTATACAGAAATTCCTTTTTTTTATAAATCTTATTATCTTTTTTAGTTAAGATTTGTTTATTAAATCTTTTTTATAAATAATAAAAGTAGTCTAAACTACAGATTAGATAGTAAGTTTTTAATAATATTCTTTAATAAAATACCTTTTCTCTTTATAATAAATATAGATATCTAACTTTTTTTAATTACAATTTCTTTATTAATATCTATCTGGCTGGGCAAGAACTAGATTATATATTACTTTTAGATTAAGAGTTCTTATATTATTTCTTATTATTTATAATTATAATTATATATTCTCAATCTATAATATTCTTAGTATTATTAATTAATATAGTATATTAAAGATGCTGATAAGAGTATATATATATTAAATAACTTTTAAACTTTTTTCTAGATATTATTCTTTTTATATTAAATTATATTATTATAATTAGTTATAATATTCTTTACATAAGTAACTCTTTTATAAATTTATTTATAATTACTTATATTAAAGATTAACTAATAAAGTTTTTTAAAAGAATAATTCTTAAAGTATTTTTTAAACAGTACTCACTCTCTGCTTAAATTAAAATAATATTGAAATTTTTAAAAAGGTTCTTAAAGTTTTTACTATCTTAGTAGAGAGAGTATATTTTTTGGAATTTTTATCTTCTACTTCTTATTTTTATAGACCTTAATTTTAGAATATAAGAATCTTAATTATATAATTTATTATTTAATTATCGTTAAGCTAGTTTACTAAATATTATTAAATAAAACAGTACTTATAATAATTATAATAATAATAATAGCTACTTATATATTAATAATATTTTATAATTTATTAATCTATTAATTAAATTGTTTCTATTTATTTTATTAAGCTTGCTAATAATGGTTCTACTGTTTTATTATCTATTATTTATGGTTCTTTACGATTTATATATTAGATTAGTAAGAACTGAGACTTATATCTAATTATCCATTATTTTTCTGTTTTATTTTATTTTATTTAATATACAGGGAGTCTCTGTACTGTAAAGTTAAAATATTTCTAATATTAAGAGCCGAGCCTGCGTACTTTAAAGAACGACGTCTCTAGATATAAAAAGAAATAGTTAATATTAAAAATGGGGGCTTGAAGATTCTCAGGGTTTTGTATACAGTAGGATAAATTAGCTGGCAGCAACAAGATCGCTTAGCTGAGTCCGTTAGTATACGGGATCTCATCCCATAACAACTAGTATTAGTATTTTTTTATTTATAAAATATTTTATAATTAGATTATTATATATTTGTATAAATATATAGAATATATAGTTCTTTAGATTTTCAGAATAAAGTTTTACAGTTATTTTGTTATAAAAGCTTATTAATTTTCTCTTTTCTTATAAATTTAAATTTTATAAAGGCTTTTAATCTTTTATAGCTTCTTAAAACTTGTTTATTTTAAACTAATATTTACAGTATTATTACAAGTAATTTTACTAATAAATTTTTATAATAAGATATCTTTACAAATATTATTTTTGTAGTCAATCTTTTATCTATAAGTTATTTTTAAACTAGGATATTTCTGCAAGTATCTATCTTAATATTATGATATTTTTTTATTTTCATTATAATTTTAATAAATTACATAATTTTTTATAAATTATAAAATATTTCAGAGCCTTGTGATTAGTAATAATCTTTATTATAAACTTTATATTTTTTAGCTAGTATTACTATTTTTTAAATACTTTTATTATTATAGGTAATTTCTAATCTAAAAGTTTATAATTTTGTTCTATTATAATTATCTTTTATAAGTATAATATAATTAATATTTAATAATTATTCTTATCTTTTTATAAAATATTGTACTAACAATAAATATAAATATATTTATTTTAATTTATATTTAATTCTTTAAAAAACAAATAATAATATTCTTTATATATTCTTCAATCAGTAAAGATCATTGTAAATTTATATTATTATAAAATCTGGTTCTGACTCTCTTTCTCTTTGGAGAATTTCTTTATAATATTAATAGAAAGATTAGTTATTTATAAATATCTTTTATAAATTAATAATACTATTTCATAAATCTTATAAATTATAGAATATTTTTAATATTTTATGGCTCTAGTTACTTATAAATTATTATACTTAATTTTAATTTTATTTAAATATTTTTATAATTAATAATAAATTTTAAAAGATTGATTTTTATTCTTATAAAGTGATGCTTATTTAGCTTTATATATAATCCTATTTTCTCTAAAATTTAAAGTATTTTATATATTTGTATTTTTCAATTTCAGATCTTATAGATATATTATAATATTATTTAAATAAATAATAATAAAGTGATATATTTTATAAATAATAAGTTTATAAAACTCTGAAATTCTGCAGATATATTAATTGATTTAAATAATATAATTATATATTTAATTAATGTATATTTTATATAGAATATTATTTTCTATTTATATCTTATTATAATCTTAATTCTGTAATAAGTTTTATAAAGATTAAGTTAAGTAAATTAACATATATCTGGAAAATATTTAATATCTTTATTTATTTATAATAATAAATATTTATTTTTTATAGTTTATTCATTTAATTTCCAATAATTAATATAGATTTATAGTCTCTTATTTTTTTAATAAAAAGATCGGATATATTGATTAGTAATTTTAATATTCTGATCTTTTTTTAAAAAAAAACTTTTATAAATATTTTTAAAAAGTCTTTTACTCCATAGAAGATATCTTATAGATTAGACTAGCTTTAAGTTTATAGTTATTTATAAACTTAATCTTAAGATTAATATTTAATTATAAAGATAGATATATTATAGTCTTCTTCTCTATGAATATATTAATAAACGTTTTTAATTATATTAATAAATTCTCTTTTTAATTGTTGTAAACTTTTTAAATTAATATAATTTATATTTATTTTATATTTTATTTTTTTGTAAGTAGTTCGTTTATAAAAATGTAATATATTTAAATAATTAAAACTTTATAAAATTTTAAATAATACTGATTAAACTCTATAATAAACTTTATAAAATAGATTTATAATATTCTAATAATCTTTATAAATATTTTTTATATTTTTCTAATTTATATTACTATCTTTTAAAAATCTTATAAAGATCTTTATAGAGATAATTTTCTATTTTATAACTTTTACAAGTATTACTAATATTAGATTTACTTTAATACTGATATTAATTAATATTTTTATTTTTTAAAATATTTCTAATCTTTTTTTACAAGAGATCTTTCCTATATTTATAAGTTAAAATATATGATAAAAAGTATTTTTTTAATTTTTTATATTTGACGTGAGGAGCTAGTCATTTTTTTATTATTATTTTATTCTTAGTAATAATAATCTTTTATAAAGTAGTTTATTTTTTCATACTTATAACAGCTTCTTATAGTATTATTTATAATATTAATTATTAATAATTAAGAAAATAAGATTCACAACTTATTCATTTACAAATATTAACTTTATGATTTTCTCTCTTGGAAGTTTTACTGATATGATTATCTTGTTTTATTTATAAGTAAGATAAACTTCTTATTTTATAAACTTATTTTCTTAATCTATTATATTAAATTCAACTATATCTTTATAAATAATATTACTAAATTTCATCTATTTATAAAGAATTCTAGCTGCTTATAGATTTTATATTTAATAGTTATAAAAAAGAATTTAAAAGAAGATAAAGTTATACATTTTCTAGCTTTTAAGTCTTATAATCTAATTTTATCTTTAGTTTCTTTTACTGTTGTAAATATATAAAGTTTCTTTTATATAAGAAATTAATTTTTAAGACTTATATTTAAAGTTTTTATGTTTAATTATTTGAGATTTTTAGCTATATTTCTAGAAATTTATAAAAGCCTGTCTAGCTATATAATATTTTATAATCTCTTTATTTATAAATTACTGAGTATGTAATTTAAATAACTAATTATAATTTATATTTATTAATCTTTATTTTGATTAGTTATTTCTATAGTACATTTTTATTAGATAATAAATAATAAGAAAAATTATATAATTATAAGTATTATATTATTTATTACTTTATAGAGATTATATATAAATATTACCTTATTTAAATTAAGATTCATGAAGAATCTTTTAAAATTATTTAAATTATTGTAAGTTCTCTTTATCTTTACAGTAATTCTAAGTCTTGGTTTAAGATTAATAATCTGTTTAAGTATAATAATATTTATAGTAAATTTAAAATTAATATAAATAATTACTAATATAACTGTATATCTAATCAAATAACAGACTTTATAAAATAATTATATCAAGCAAGAAACTTCCAGTTCTGTAAACTAGTATTAATACTCAACTAATATTAATATATAGTTAAGAAATAATACCAGGTATGTTAATATACAGGTAAGTAAAGTAAAGAGATTAATATATTTATGATTAATATAATAAAATATAATATTATAATCTTTGCAGGAAGCATTCACATTAATATAGAATTAAAGTAAATAATTCAAGTAAGTAAGAAATAGCTTATTGGAAGAATAAGATTGCAGCTGATTAAAAACTTAATATTTGATCTTTGTAAGATTATTATATAAAATAAATATAATAAATTTATTATAAACAAGTAATCCAGAAAAGCTTTTAAAAATATTTTCAAGTATTCTTATTTTTTATTCTTATAAGAGTCTTATTTTTTCAGTATAATAATTAATATAATTATAAAATTAGACCGTTAGGTTAATATAATACACAAGATTCTTCAATATTTAGAGAAATTTTAATAATTATATAATACAGGGTTTATCTTTAGGTATGGATAAACTTAATATATTAATATCTTAATCTAGTAGATAGATAAAAGGAAAAGTAATAAAAGCTTTTTTAAGTATAACTTTAATATTTAAATTATTTAACTTAATTAAGACTTATCCAAGATAATCAATATATTCATTAAATAAACAGAATATAATAACTCCATTATTAACATATATGCGGTAAAATGTATAAAGATCTTTTCAATAAATATTTATTTATTTTTAGATAAAAGAAATAGAATTAATAAAACTTATTATAATAATATTAAAGATTTTTTGACTGCAGTAGATGATAATAATAAAATTATAATAATAATCTTCACGTACTGGCTACTGATAAAATATTTAATAAGTATTAAGTATTAATATATATAAGCAGTACTTTAATATGATTATTAATAATCATATTAATAATAAAAATAAAATAAACATGTAGCTTAATTTCTTTAGTAGTAGTGTATAGATTTATTATTATATAATCTTTAAATATAAATTGTTTAAATATGAAACTATATTATATAATAAATATAAAATATTTAGTAAAAACATGGTTTTTAATATCTTTTATCTTGTCTTAAGCATATAAAGAATTAAGTATTTTATTAATAATTTTATAATTTTATTAATTAATATAGTAAATGTTACAGACCCCTGCTAGCTGAACGACTAGTAAGGCGGATTCGTCAGGCAGAAAGCACCGATAAGGGCAGCGCTCGGGTGAGACTGAACTAGTATTGGGAATTACCACCATGATATCCGGGACGGCTGTATATCATATGACCACAATGGGCATGTTACTAACAAGTTATAACATGTCAGCGCTATGATAGAATATAACAGTAATATAAGATAATATATCAGTAGTATAGTATATTATAATAATAACATATAAAGAATAAGATATATAAGAATATTCTTTTATATACTTAGCTAGTTCTGTTCTTCATGCTCAATCTTACTATCTTTAAGTAACCATATATTTAGAAAGCTTAGTAATAATACTTATCTATACTTACTTACAGATAGCTGCGCGGCACTATCTGGCCTTGCTTTTCTTCTCTTATTCAAGACCAGTTATCCTTAGATAGACCTCAGTCTGATATATCCTCAATTTAGTTTGAAGATACGTACACCAGTGAAACTAAGTTAACAGGAACAGGAAGAAACAATCTTAAGATTTGATATATTAAGCATCAGTCAGCACGAGTGTTACCAGTAACAACCATCCATTATATTAACAATTTCAAACTCATCGCGCGCCCCACAGCAGCAGGGCCCAACAACACAAAAACTAATAGATATAGTTAGTTAGTTACAAGAAAGCACCACTATCTTAAAACAACAGAACCAGTTACTTAAAGATTACTTAATAATTAAGTCTATCAAGATCTGATCACCGGAACCGTTTAACAGCAACTGAATAAAGCTCAGGGCTTTCTTGACCCAGTTAGACTTATATCTCAGCATAAACAGAAAGAAGCTCAGAAATAAGGTTAATAAGATCCTCTTCACATCCATCTACCTGACTAAAACAATATTTAATTAATTCAAGCCATATATCTACAAGTACCAAGAAAAGTTGGTAAATAATTAGAACAATAATATCAAATAAATCTTTACTAGTTACACCAGATTTAAGTAATATCTTGAACAGATATTTAAAAACATTAATACAACACGTAATACTAAATAAAAGCTATAATAATTTAAACAAATCAGATTAGTATCTAAACATACTTTCAAGTTTTTATAGATTATTAATTATCTGGACTAGGATAACAACACCTACATTACATAATTCAAAAAAAGACTGAAGATAAAGATCTAAGAGAAACTTATCTAATAAGAATAATTAAATATATTGTTATAGATAATTATAGCAGTAATCAAGATTAATAATACGTTATATAAATACAATATAAAACAGAAAGAAGGCTGATAGACCAGCAGGCCTGTATCTTAATAAAATAACTAACCAGATTACCGAGCCAATAATAAAAGATCAGTATGATCTAGAAGTTTAGAATATAAAGATCTCTATAGACTGAAATCAATGGAGCTGGATACAGTACAGTATCAGACTTAATAAAACAGAGTATCTAAGAAAGAACTTGAATAATATAAAAAGAACTGCTTGTACTTTAACTACAGCAAAACAGGTTATTAATTAAAAAATTATCAGCAGAAACAGCAACAGTCTTAAAAACAGTTAAGAACTATATATAAAGATTAAGAAAGAGAAGTTTATAATATTACTACTATTCAGCATAAAGTTTAGATAAAACCCGTAATATAGATACCAGATAACAAGAAGCTATATACTATATAATATAGATAATTATTTGAGAACAGGGTATACTATGATTAATTAAAATAATAAATCACCATAAATAAGCCAACAGCACCACTAAGATAATAAGAAAACCATTAACTATCTATATCATTAGATTAGCCTATAAAAATCAATAACAGTAATAAGCCAGTTCCAAAGAATAAATATCCTAGTATAGTTTGGAACAAGTTCAACCCTTTAGACAAAGAGTACAATACTCAGCTTAAAGGCCTTAAATCCAGCAAGAAAAGACTCAACAAGATACTTAATATCTTAAAAAAACCCCTATCAGAAATTAGTAAAACCTGTCTAATACAACAAGACAAGGATAAAAAGAACTAGAAAAATAATAAAGATAATATTACTTATTAATTAAACCGCATATTAAAAAGGTTTTTAGAGAATCCAGCATGATTTTATCTAAAACTCAAGAAAGTCATGCAGTATTGCCCACATTAAGATCTGAAATATTAAAAATCATAAAACAAGACCTGAAAACAGTATCTGTAAAGATATTCTAATTATCTAAAAATCTACTTAATATATAGATAAGATAATACAGACTATCATCATCAATTATCTAAGATTAGCTAGAAAATATAAATAACTAGAACAGAATCTTAATATAATAACAAGAAATGTCTGTACATACATTTCAAAGAAAACAGAGAATATTAAAAATATAATAAGCTTTTTTAAATTATATTATATAAATATATACTCTATATACCATGATCAGAAGTATATTATCAATTACCAACCCAGGGTACTAGAAGTAGTAAGGGCTAAAGTAAGCTATTATTTATATCTTATTTTTAACTATATATACAAAGAGTACCGACAACACCTATACTATAAATCAATATATTAATTAATATGTTTTAATAATCAGTATATAATATATTATATAATAAAGATAGAAGACTTAAGACTCCCACAAAGATACCTAAGACAACCAGAACCTAATTAACCAGAACAGCAGTTAGTAGTCACTAAATCAGAACCATATCTGAAGATTTAAACAGTCATGCTAGATTAAACAGCTTAAGTATTAATAGACTTTGAAATAACTAGAAACTTTATGAACCCATGATTTATACAGTAACTTAGGATACTTAAAAGATAGAAAGCAGAACCTGAACTAATTATAGAACTGAATAAAGAGAATTTAGAAACTCATATATTAATAGTTAAATCAGAAATCATATTTATAATTATGAAGAATCATTACAAGTGTATAGACTTTAATATAATATTATTAAGATAATATAATATTATATTAAGAATTCTATAACTCAGGAATCATAATCTACAGATTAATTAAGAGACTGAGAGTCTTTAATTCACAAATTGTGATTGTCTAAGACAACATCAGTAAGGACCAGATATAAGATCTAGATCTATACAGCCCGCTACTCAGTAAGAGACTGAAGCAAGAACTAAACCATTTATAGAAAGATTAAAAACACTATAAAAGCCTAACATGCCAGATATTAAAGATAACTTAGAAAAAAATAGCATCTTAAGTATTATTATATAAGTAATAGCAGTAATTAAACTATCACAGTAAGATTAGCTTAAGAAATTATTAAGATAGATATTAATAATAACAGAAGAATACTGAAAATACAGTATTAATAGTACTAACTCAGAAGTCAAGATATAGAAACAAGCATCAGAAGATTTATAGAAACTTCTAGCTATGATTAAGCATGATTTACACGTCCCATCACAGTATAAGAGATTTAAAGACTTATTTAAATAGCTAGAATAATCTAAATTATCTCAGCACGGAAAGCAAGACCATATTATTTTTATTAAGAAAGAAAAGTTATCGGTATACAGAAAGATTTATCTAATATCTAAAAAAGAGTTATAGATATTATAGAAATATATTAATAACTAATTAGTAAAAAGTAATATCAGACCTTCAAAATTGCTAGCAGGATATGGAGTCTTATTTATATTAAAAAAATAATGGTTTATGATTATATATAGGTTATTAACTATTCAATATTATCATAATCAAGGATTAATACTCGTTATCTTTAATTTCAGAAATTCAAGACAAGATATAAGAAATAAAGTGATTTATTAAACTTAATATTATGAATATATATTATCGGATACACATTACAGAAGATAAAGAATGGAAGACTGTATTTAAAACAAAATATAGATATTTTAAATATTTAATTATACTATTTAGACTTACTAATACACTGGCATTATTTCAGCAATATATTAATAAGATCTTAAAAAAATACCTTAATAGATTCATGATCGCCTATTTAGACAATATATTAATCTTCTTAAAGACTGAGAAAGAATATATCAGACATATAAGACTTATTCTGCACAAACTATGCCTGTATTAATTATAATATAAGCTGAAAAAGTATAAATTTTATATACAGAAAATAGAGTTTCTAAGACACTGGATATCTATAAAGAGAGTCTATACTAAGCAAGCTAAAGTACAAGCTATACGAGACTGGCCTCGATCCAAGAATCTGAAAGAACTATAGTAGTTTATCAGATTAGTTAACTACTATTAATAATTTATAGACAGATATACTATCTATATAATACTACTCTTCAAGCTTATAAAGAAATTAAAGAAGTATAAGTAAAAAGAACCACAGCAGTATATATTTAAAGATATTAAACAGTAACTTATTATATTATTAGTACTTGTACAGCACGACCTGGAAAAAGAAACCACTATTAAGACTAATATATCAGACTATACTGTCAGAATATGTATAACATAATCAAGAGAAGACAGAAAACCTTGACTGATTACATTTTATTCAAGAAAGTTAGTTCAAGTGGAACTTAAATATAATATTTATAATAATGAATTACTAGCTATCATGATAATATTCAAGCAGTGGAGAGTCTATCTTAAAAAAATAAAATATACTATTATTATGAAAATAGACTATAAGGACTTAACTTACTTTACAACAACCAAAGAATTGACCAGAAGATAGATAAGATAGGCTAAGATTCTGTTATAGTACAACTTTTATATTATATACTATAAGAGAATAGAAAACAGACACGTAGATGTGCTGAGCCGCAGGCTAGACTATAAAATAAGAGAAAAGGCTATTAAACCAGCCATCTTTAAGTAAAATATAGATGGGTTGATCAGCTATAATAAGACTAATCTAGTAATAATATTGAAAATAGACAGCAACCTAACCAGATAATTAACTAATATTATTAAGAAAGACAAGACACTCCAAGAGATAAGCAAGAGCTTACTGAACAAGGATATTATTAATAAAGATAGACTAGCCTATTTTTATAGATTAATCTTTATGCTAACTATCATGAAGATAAAGATTATGGTTAAACATTATGATAAACTATTCAAGAATTATCTAGAAGTTAAAAACATTACAGAACTAATCGCGAGAAATTACTATATTCCTAATCTCAGATAGAAAGTATGTAATTATATTAAACAATATAAAATATATATTAAAAATAAGTTTATAAGATACTAATCTTATAAATAAATACAAGTATAGAAGGCACCATAACAACTATAAAAATAGATAATAATTAATTTTATTAGTCTGCTATCTGAATTAAAAGGATTTAATACTATTATAATCATTACTAATCACTTTATTAAATACATTTATCTTATACTAAGTAAGATAATAATAACAGTAATACAGATAGCAGAACTATTTTTAAAAAATATTATTATAAATCACGGGATATTAAAGTATATTATATCAGATAGAGACAAGCTGTTTATTTTAAAGTTCTAGAGATTACTTGCAGATCTTATAAAAATTAAAGAATAAATAATAATAGCTTATTACCCACAAACAAATAGGCAAACAGAAAGGATTAACTAGATAATTAAATAATATTTAAGATATTACATTAATTACCAGCAAGATAATTAGATAAATCTATTACTAATAGTACAGTTCTTATACAACAATGCCAGTCACTCAACAATTAGAGTCTCACTATTTTATACTAATTATAATTATCATCCAAGATTCCTGAAGACATTATTAGAAAAGTAACTAGTTATTAATATAGCTAAAGATATTATCACGTTTATGGGAAATATATATACTCAATTATTCTAAAACATTAAGTTCATAAACTTATAAAGTAAGATCTACTATGATTATTAATATAGAGAGAAACCTGACCTAAAAAAGAGAAAGAAAATGTTCCTACTCCATAGAAATATCAAGATAAAATGACTAAGCTAGAAGCTTAACCATCATAAACTAGAACTATTTGTTATCGAAGATAAGAAGAGGCTATTTAATTATAAGTTAAGACTATTAAAATCAATAAGTAAAATTCACCTAGTATTTCATATCTTATTATTAGAACCTGTACCAAAGAACGCTAGAATCGCAGAAAATGTAGATATTAATAACAACACTAAATAAAAATATAAAGTTAAAAGAATCCTAGACTATAAGAAGATTAACAGTAAATCACACTATTTAATAAAATAGAAAGAATATAATACCTCGGAAAACACATAGAAACCTATCAAGAATTTGACAGACTGCTACCAGCTTGTAGAGCAATACTATTAATAAACAGGTCAAAATTCGCCCAGAAAGAAGGAGAGCCAACTAACTGAGACAAACTAAGATGAAGCTCAGACACGGCGGCTAGTTCAACACTACTACTCGCAGCAGTACTAGTCTCAGTCTTAGATATCACAGTCTTTTTAATCATGCAGTCTTTCTTGCACTTCATACTCCTTTTACTCTTGTTTCTCAAGCTCCTCTAGCTCCTTAATTTCCTTTATATCACGAGCTATAAAATCACCAGCTCGTTTCTGCAACAATCATTTTTACTTTTAAAATTAAAAAAGCTTTACTAGAATAATCTTCTCTTCTTCTTTAATAAAATTTTGAGCCTTGACTAAATGCTTCCACTCAGCGTTAGAGAAGAAAGAATCAGGCATTTTACAACGAATGCTGTTTATCTTAATATATTTATTACACTGATTAGAGCTCTCGGATTTAATACACACCTTATACAGATAAATACAACGCTCATAAGGGAAAACCGCACAGAAATCTTCATCTTCAATCCACCAGTAAAGACTCTTTTTACGGACAGAAGAACTGGACAACATGATTAATAACCTGGACAAAAAATTTAGAAACAACACTAAATACTCACCTCAACGGGGGGGGCACTGCAGATTTATGTTCCTTAAAGATAAGAAACCTTGAAGGAGGGGGAGTGGTGTTACAGACCCCTGCTAGCTGAACAACTAGTAAGGCAGATTCATCAAGCAGAAAGCACCAATAAGGACAGCGCTCGGGTGAGACCGAACTAATATTGGGAACTACTACTATAACACCTGGGACGGCTGTATATTACGTGACCATGATAGACATATCACCAACAAGCTATAATATATTAGTACTATAATAAGACATGGCAGTGACATAAGATAATATATCAGTAACATGATATATCATAATAATAATATATAAAGAATAGGATATATAAAGACACTCTTTTATATATTTAGTTAGTTCTATTCTTCGTGCTTAATCTTACTATCTTTAAGTAACCATATATTTAGAAAGCTTAGTAATAATACTTATCTGTACTTACAGATAGCTGTACGGCACTATTCAGCCCCACTTCTCTTTTCTTGTTCAAGACTAGTTGCCCTTAGATAGACCTCAGTCTGATACATCCTCAATTCAGTTCGAAGGTACGTACACCAGTGAAGCTAAGCTAACAGGAACAGGGAGAAGCGATCCTAGGGTTTGACAGTAAATACATAGTTCTAAAATATATTTTTGTTATTTATTCTTGATAAGATTTCTATTAATTTATACTCCAGAATATTAGTAACACTATTATTAGAAGTATCAGTATTTATTTATATATTAAAGTATTCAGTAGATTAGTATATATACTAAATAATTATAACATTTTTATTATATATAATAATATTTAATAAAGTAATAGTATTATTAGAAGTATTATATTTATTAATAAGCAGATTTTCGATTACAGAAAATTTAGATATTAATATTATAAATATTAAGAAAATTAAGAGTTAATCTTGTAATATTTATATTAACTTTATATACTGTAATAAAGTTAGAGTCATAGACATTATTAAGATAAATATGATAAATAATAATAATAAATTTAAAGATATCATTAAAAATTTTAATAAAAGAAGAATTTACATTCACGAGATAAATATAATATATTAATTATAAGATTTAACTATTATTTATAGAGTTAAAAATTAGATCTTAAATAATAAATTTTTTTAATCTTAATAAAAGCTCTTCCACATGAGTGACTTAATCTAATAATATATTAACTAAAGTAGACAGATATAAGTAATATATATTTAATCTCTAATATATAATTTATGATAAAGATAAAATCTATATATATATATATAGTTATAACATAACAGTCAAGATTAATTATAATATTTCTATAATTTATAATATCTATATTAATAAGTAAATTAGGTTTCATATTAATAATTTAAAAAGCTATAACTTCGATTTTATTATGTCTGTAAATAATGCATAAAATAAATATTAAATAAGATATATTCTATAAAAGAATATTTAGAATTAATACTAGTAATATTAATTAAGTACTCTGTAAAGCGAATTTAAACATTAAATATAATTATAATAAAAATAATATTAATAATACTTAAAAAATAACCTTCCATTCAGATATATTTAATAATATAAGAAAGTATTATTTAATTCAATATCTATAGTAACTGCACGCTATGAATATAGACTTAGAGAAATATTAATATTAAAGATTTTATCAAATTTAATTATCTGGAACCTTGATAATTTAATATTATTTACTTCTTTAAATAATACAATTAGTTTATATAGATTAGTAAATATAGAGGAGGATAAATATTTATATAATCTATTATTAAATAAGAATTTTTTATAATAGATAAAATAACTAATAATAACACAGCTATAGTTGAGGATGTTATTAAAAACAGGATTATTATAAATAAAAGACTAAAAAATAAAAATATTATACTTAAAATTATTAATCTCTATATTAAATATATAGAAATTATTATTTTTATATATAAATCTGAAATCTAGTCTGGCGTAGTACACATTATCAGATAAGTTAGAGTTAGAATAATTAGATAAATCTTGATTATTACTACTATTAAAAATCTTATTAGTATAATAAATACTAGAATTGCAGGACAGATCATAATAATTATATAATATAGATATTTACTAATCTTAATCTTTATAATATAGAGTATTACTGGTAAAGATAATATAAGTTTTAATATACTAGTTATTACAGTTATTATACATTAAGAATACTAATAATAATTAAAAATTGTGAAATCCAGGATAGATCTTAAATAATTATATAATATATTATAATCTTAATAATTTAAATTATGTATTTAGTTTAGCTGTTAATCTAAAAATAATATATTATATTATAGTATATTATAATATATTAAGCTTAAAAAATAATCTCTTTTGAATACTGTTAGTAAAATAGATATGATAATTAAAGATAAAAGATATATAATAAACCCTAATTTTATTCTTATAAACAAGTTTAAAACTTGAAATCCTAATATATAGCTAATTATATAGATACTCTAGGAATTAAATCTATTTACTTAATAAATTTATTATTAATAATAAGAATTTGATTATAAGATTAATAATCTTGAAAAGATAAAATAATAAGTAATATTTTCATATAACAGCTTATATATTTTATAAATAATGATACTATTCAAAGTATTAAAATATTACTTAAGTCTTAGTATCTGTACTTATTATAAACACGTTAAAAAACGTTCTGTATTATAATATATAGTAAGGAAATTTATAAATATTTATCAATATAAGATATATTAATAAGAATAATATACTGTTTTTTATAAAGAGAATATCTCTATTATTAATATAATAAAAAAGAATATTTTTATAATTAATATATAGGACTTCAAGAATATAATATGTATATAAATTATTTTTATATACTTAATAAAGATAATCTTTAAATATATTAAATGAAAAAACAGTAGAGCTGGCATATATAGTAACACTAGTTTAATAATTATATATATATATATAAAATATTATTATCAAGATTAATATTATATTGAGTGGCTTGATTATCTACTAGTAAATAGAATAAAATTCTAATAATAACATTTATTTATCCTGAATAATAAATAATATATATTTAGAATTATTACGTATAATAAAAGACTCTGACTAAATACAAATTCAGCTTATTAATTATAATATTATTAATATTGTATTTATTAATAAGTGATAATAATAGAATCAGGTATGTTATTAAAGACTCTAATAAAAGAAAAATTCATGTTTACAAAATAGGTGTAGTATATTAATTATAAAGTTTAATTGTTATTAATTAGTTTAAAGATTAGATCTGAATTAGATAAATTATTTTTTTTAATTTTAATAGAGATTTTGCTTCGTGAATAGCCAGGTATGATAATATATTAATTAAAGTAAATAGATATAGAAAATATATGATTAATCTTTAGTACATAGTTTATAATAAAAATAAAATTTATATATATATAAATAGTAATAAAATAATAATTAAAGTTAGTTATTATTTTTTCACGGCCTATAGTATCTATCTTAATAAGAAGATTAGA
>NW_020291058.1:0-34614 GCF_003184525.1 Aspergillus sclerotioniger CBS 115572
TAGGTGCACGGTCACTTCTCACCACCAGAGCGTGATTGGGAATACATAGACAACTGATCAACACAAACTTTAAAGATCTCAAGGCATGAATGCAGGATAGTCTGCAATAAATTACGTGAATAATTCGATTATCAACCCAGCATGGGATGAATATATAAAGCGAGAAAAGAACCGGCAGTCACCAACCCATTCATCATGTCAGGAATAGCTTCACTCAGTAGTCCCGGCTTGCCCTATTTAATCCGCTCTCTGCCTTTCGTAATCGTCCTCTCCTTCTTCCCTAATATCCCATCTTGACGATACTGATCAACTACATACCATCCACACTGCCTAATTCCTCCAATACTCAACCCTCATTATCTATAGCATCCAAATATCAATATATCCCCAGCAAGACCACCTACTGGCCACGCTGGTGCCTATCAAACCTGCATACCTCTTCTGTATGCATTGCCTGCGGTCAGATCTGAAAGACTATAGTCCTGCCGCGGTCCTTCTCTTTGCCATTCGGTGTGTTTTCGATGGAAAGGCATCCATTTTGTGCCAGCTGTGTTTTAAAGACAACAAAAATACACTCCTGCGAACCCTCCTCGAAATGTCTTTTGTTGGCATGACCAGACCTCGACGGGAATGTTCAATCACGCTGAGATCCTTCGGTGGATCGACAAGTTGCACGAAACCATCAATCAACCATATGTCTCTCAAGTCATCAATTTCTAACATGAAATAATCTACAGCACGAACCTTCCAATGTGACCAGGAAGAAAAAGATGCGAAAAAGATTATACACTACATGCTTTATTTTATTCGACAAGCCGTGAGCAGCCTGCTCCTACGGGGCAAGACACGAAGAGACTAGATCGACGGATCTCGTGGCATCATAATGTCTCCATCGAAAAGAAAACGACCTCATGATCATAGCCTGGATGATGTTCTCTCTAGGAGAAAATATATAGAGGGTCTGGTAATGTCTTACATGGTACAGAGACCCAGGAATGAAGTTTCCGATGAAATCTCTTGACGCGCTGTGAAAATAAACATATCTATGGATTGCAATACCGATGGACTTCAGAATCTGCAGTCAAATAACGACAGATATGACGTATCAAAAGAATTACCTGACGATAACAGCAAGGGGAAAACCATCATTTGCTTCCGATCATGGTCTTTCAGAGACAAAATGAATCCAGATACTGATTTACTAACATTTCTGGAATGGAAATAAATAGCACCATCTCCATAATGTGCTTTTATTACAGGGATCGGTCCTCCTTGTTCCCTCGTCGATTGTTCCATAACTATAACACGCTAGTCAATGGAATGAAAAAGTATTTACAGAACAGGGAGCGACTGTTTGAATGATCCAAGCTCGGGAGATTATATCCCGCGCATAAAAGCGTCGGGCTAGAGGCCTGCGTGCTATGCAGGAAACAGATAAATATACCAACTCACGGATGGAAATAGGAAGGACTGCAGTTTGAATCCTGGATTATCGTTGGGTTATCTCGTCAGAGAGACTGCCGCTATCAAGTGGTAGCATGTCCGTCACTACTTATAGCAGAAACCGCGGATAGCATCAGTCTATCATAAGGAACGTCGCAGTTTTTCGAAATGATTTGGAGGCAGTGCTAACCTGCCACGCAATATTGGTCCGGTAGAGAAGAAGTCCCTAGAGATGGGTGCATTATATTGCTTTATTTTGTACTTGGTCTATCGAGCCTGAGTGATTTGAATAAAGATGGTGAGCTGGAGATTGTATGCTTAAGTTATTTTGTATTTGTATCTTGGTATACGTTATACTCAGTTAGTCTCTTTAGATTAGATATTATGGATTTATTCTGTGAAGAGATATAGCTAATTACCATAACGTACTTCTCTATACTTTATCAACAAAATCATATCTTCTAATAACCCGGTAATCATGATTCACAAAAGACACAATAGACATCTAGAACAAGTTACAAACACCCACTCCCAACCCCCTAGCCAACCACACAATAAACAATAATATCAACATCCCCTAAGCCCCCCCATCCTCACCTGATCTCCCATCAACAACCCTCTCCATCTTAATCTCCACCTCCATCCCCTAAATCCTCATCTTCACCCCAAGAACATCCCCACTCTCAATCTCCCCCCAAACCTCACACCCCCATTACCATCTACCAACCTAAACCCCACCATCCCCCCTCATATCCCTCCACCTTTAATATCCCCCACACATGATCCCACCCCTCCTCCCCCTTCCTCAAAACCCACCCCTTCATACCCGAATGTATCCCTCCTCCTCACTCCCCAAATAAAGCCCCTCCCTACTAACCCCCCCCCACCTCCTTAAAACCGCATTCCCAAACCGATGAATCCCCACCGCACTACCCGACATAAGCATCCGCATGGTATCATAACTTTAACTTTCACTACCAACAACAAGCACGTAGTAATTCTTGTCAAGCTCCATTGGCGGGGGCTCGCACACGTGGATTCCTGCTACAAGAGGGTCCGCGGAGAACGGCTTCGTTAGGATATCGACGACGGGCTTGGTGAGAGGCTCGGTCAGGGAATGGATGAGATGGTGAAGGTGCCGATTGGATCGGGCCCATGTGGGTTTCGAAGATGCAGGCTTGGACGGCGATGGGGTAGGTGTGGGCGATGGAGTGCCAGATTTCGTGGTCGCGGTTGATTTGTGCATGGTGGGGGTTAGTTAGGAGTAGAGGGTTTTGATGGGGGGGATGGGGTGGGTTGGGGTGTAGGGGATTGGGTTGAATTGGTTTTTTTCAATTAGTTCTAGTGAGATGGGTGGTTATTTTATATAGAGTATTTGGTAGGGTAGGGAGGGTGGGATGGGATGGGATGTACCCTGTAAGGTGGCATGTTGGGAAGGTTATTAGGGTTGAATGGGACTCGGGATAGAGTGTACGCTGATTCTGGTAGTGAGGGGTACTATTCTGTGATAGTTAGGAGGGAAGTATGTTCGAATGAAGAGACGATTCAAAAGTCTTGGAAGTGTAGAGGTATCTGATCTGTATCCTATAGTAACATTCTTGGGGGATGTATATTAGGTAATCTTAATAGATGTGTAGTTCGTTACAACATACAGTGTGGACAGCAGAGTTGGATGCAACCTAACTTTCTCTCTAGTTAACGTGCTTTAGAGGAGAAATACATGGGGTCGAGAGGGATATCAGACCTCTTCTATTGCCTCCTCCTTGAATGGCTCAATACACGCAGATTGATGGGCTTTGGATGCTAGGAATTGGTGCGTTAGATAAGAAACGGTGGTTTGGTTTATGGCTCCGAGGATGTATACACTTGAAAGAAGAAGATGTCTATCGTTGAAGTATCTTGTGTTTTACTAAGTCGACTAAAATTAATAGCTATGCTAGTCAGTTCTTGTATGTCTAATAACTAATGCTGTTCTTGTTATTTGCTAATCCTAATTGTAATTGTCAAAAAATAGAATAGATAGAAAATTCCCCTGGCCTACCGTCGGTGGAGTTGTTGATTCGAGTGCATTGGTGGGGTGATGGTTGAGAGTGCTGGGAGGGATACTACTCGTGGGAAATGTAACGCTGATGGCAGGGGTCAGAAAGGTGGATAAGGACTAGATGCTTCGGGCTGATTAGGGGGGTATCAATAAGTGTTCTCTACGTCTTGTCATCATCACTCTCCAAGTAGACCTCCCCTTCTGTCATGACAACACTACTTCCCCGAACCCTTCTCATCCCCCGATTCAGACGCCCTAAATAGCGGCACAGTCAACGTGCATCCAACTTACATCCAATAGTGGAGCCACGAAGGAACAAGCTAAGCATGCAGCCAATCAGCTAAGCAGTTCCAATCACCACCCATGAACCAACCTACATACACATACATACTAACGCATCTTAGAGATTAAACCAGGTAGGTTGTTGGTGTAAGGCTCCGCCACCCCCTTATCTACGGATTCCGGATTAGTGGAGAATTGGGTAGGTATTATTGGTTTGCCTTACGGGGGGGATAAGTAACGGGTGCTTATAGGAAGAAAGGAGAGGGAGGAAAAGAGAAAGAGAAAGGGGTACGGAAAATATTCCCGTTGAGGTCGTCCAACTTGTAGTTTCAAGATGGATATCTCCCGCTTTTCTTCTTTGATTTCTCGATCAGGGACAAGCTCCAAAGCACAGCAATACCCCTCCCCAACATCCCTGTCCTTGCGAACCACCACCACGTCCCCCATGTCTACGCCCACACCCACCCCCTCCCTCCCCCTCCCACTCCCCGCTACAGAACAGTTATCCACCCTTCTCACAACAACATCACACATCCGTGCCCAACTCGACGAATTTCATCGCTTCTATAACCCCATCTCATCCCAATTTACTCCCTCGGAGCAAACCTACATCTCAACCACAATCTCAGAACTCGAAACCGCACTCCAGGCGGTAGCAGAGGTAATTGAGCCCGCGCGCGTGGAACAGCAGACTCGACGAAAGGGGGATTTGGGGTTGCGGACGAGAGTCAAGTGGGTAGTTGGGGGGGAGGGGCGCAGGGTGAGGCTGTTGTGGGGGAGGTTGGTCTTGGCGTATTGGGAGTTTTTGGTGGTGGTGGTGGGGAGGGTTCAGTTGTGTGGGGGAAATAGGGTTGATGAGAAGGGAGGGGGATTGGGGTGGGGGTAGGGGTAGGGGTAGGGAGTCGGTTGGGGGCGAGGAGGGTTTGGTGGAGTTGGATGCGGATGTTGCTGGGGTAAAGGAGGGAGGGAAGGATGGGGTGGTGGTGGAAGAGAAGGGACTAGGTCTGGGATCGGAGATGCTGGGTTTGTTGCGTTGGAGACAGGCAAAGGGGAATGTGGAGATAATGGGACGAGTGGGATCAGATCATGAAAGGCTGGAACATGATAAGTCGGGAACCGGGGGTCTCGGGAAAGAAATGTTGGATTCTCTACACTGGAAGGGGTCAAAAGGGAATGGAGAGGCGTCGGGAAAAGTACACTCAGATGAGGAGACATTGGAGGATGTTGGATCAGAGAGCTTGTCGGAATTGCTCCGTTGGAGGAAGGCGAAGGGGGCGGAGAAAGCATTGTACTGATAACTGTTGCAACTAACATTACGTGCACTGCAGCACATCATAGCTGGGCTGTCGTTTCCTCCACCATCTTCTGTGACACCGGTAGCGGATTCCCCTGTTCATCACTGGTCTTGACCACCGCTGGGAATATGACAATAGAACCCGGAGATGATGTCCAGACAAAGTTGAACGAACATGGCTGAGTAAACAGCCATACACTCAATTCGGCGCACTCTCTCACAACGCTGCTCAGATGACGCTGGCGATCTGCCTCAGACAGTTGAGGGTTGTGGAAGGGTGCAAACGCTTGAGTGAACCCCCCTGCAAGGGCGATAATATGTCCCTGCACGACTCCCGATGTGGTATCCAATGATTTAGCATGCAGACGAGCTGTCAACATGCGCCATGCAAACGTGGCATTATCTTGGCCTGTCACGGGCGCAGCAACGTCAATCTGTTGGGACTCGCAGAACGGCGGATAAAGTGGGCCTCCCGGTTGGATGGCTTGCAGCAGGGTCCGAGCCAACACATGGGTGAGAACCGCTCGTCGGGCGCGGCGGTTGGCCAAAATTGTTGCCAACGGACCGGGGATCAAAGGAGAGCGGTATGTTTCTATCTGAATGGTCGCCTCCGCGGTGAGTGGTGTCGGTTCATGACTACCGGGCGCATAATAATTATCGACATGCAGGCTGACATGGTCGAAAAAGGTATGAATCCGTGCGCTCACGCTTTGGTCGTCGGCTGGTGGGGGAATAAACGAGACCAGGTCGAGCGGGGGAAATTGTTCCCCCCGGACAGGACGGGAAGCGGCAATAGGTCGAGTTTGGCTCGTGGGTAGTTTGGAAAACTCCAACCCCTGATCAGGAGGCGAAGGTGTTTGTGGATTGGGTGTAGGTCTTCTTCTGAAACGAAAGAAGAGAACGGCAGCTATGAGGGCAACAAGGGCGGTTCCGACAATGGATCCAACCACTGCTCCTGCCAGAGCACCATTGCTGACTCCGTGTCTGCTCTCTGGAAGACTCGATGCCGTACTAGAGGGGATAGTAGTGTTAACCACATTAGCTGACGTGGTAGAAGAGGTGACAGAAAAGCTCGAGATGGTCGGGGTGTGCGAAGTAGTTGTTCTACTGCTTGTCAAGGGAGAATATGCCGGTGTAAAACTGGACGTTGATGCCCGTGTTGGCTCTTGTCGAGCGTGAAACAAGGCCGCCATCTTGTGCGTGGGAGATGTCGGGCAAAGATGGCTCGACGAGCGATAAATACTCTTTCCACCCATCAACGTCGAGCTGGAAGGTGGGCCCGACTCGCTAGGGTCGCATGGTAAGGCCTCGGATAGCGTCATTGTATTGGCCGGCATTTTAGTTGCATCCTTTAGGGCGAAAACGAAATTGCGAGCTGCAACCCATTTTAGGGGGCTGAGCCAGAATTTCCACGTGAATCAGTCCCTATTCTTTCCTAACCCAAGATGAGTGACAAAGAAGCCTTGGGCCCCCCGAGTAAGGGCTTTGCTGATGAGGAATGGCGGCCAGATATTGTCGTCGGGGTTGACTTTGGCATGACACACACTGGTATGGAAATGGTCTCTAACACATTTCAGTTGCTGACTGCCCGTTCTAGGGGTGGCATATTCGTATGGACCCGACTGGCCACCTCCCAAAACCATCCAGAGATGGCCAGGGAAGCTACCTGGAGAGCTGGTCAACAAAGTGCCCACCTGCATCACTTACCATGCCAACTCGACGAGAGTGATTCACTGGGGCTTTCAATGTGAAGTCGACAGCCCCGAAGAGGGCTTGAAAGAGTTCTTCAAGCTTCATCTCTCCCCACATCATCCCAGGGAAGAAGGTCCAAGTCTTGCCGAGGCCCAGCGATGGCTTCAAGACTATATTCGATGTCTCTATCGACATGTTGTGTCGTATTTTGAGACCACCATTCCACAGTTTGTCACTCAACGGGTGGAATTTCTTTTCAGCGTCCCCACAACGTGGAAGGATGTGCGCATGGTTGAAGAAACCCGTAGACTGCTCGCTCAAGTGATTGGGGTGCACAATCCCAACCACCGCGCTTGTATTGGTCTGACTGAGGCCGAGGCAGCAGCAGTTTATGCTGGCAATGAGCATTACTTGGTCAGTCATCCCCTCCATCTTTGAGACATCGATTGACGACTGCAGCAAGATGATACGATTTTGGTGTGCGATTCTGGGGGAGGAACCACAGTAACACCCTTCCACCACGGTAGATTTTCTAAGCCAACATTAGGTGCAGGATGTGAATGTCCTCAGACTTCTCTCTGCAAGGGGTGAACCGACACGACTGGCGCAGTTGGGCCATGTGGAAGGTGAGCAGCATAGCTCTACCACAACTCTTGCTAACGTTAGTAGGCCACCCGATCGGCTCGGTTTTTATTGATAGGGAGATTCATCGCCTCATAGCCACACGGCTCGAAGCAGTTCGTCCGCATTTACGATCGTCTCCCAGTGCGACTGCTTGGAAGATGACATTCGGACGGTTCCAGCGCTATAAGTGTGCCTTTGGCACTGAAGCCACCGCCACTCCATGGCTTAAGCTCGATGTGCCGTCCTTAGTATCTGATTCCGACCATCCAGAGGCGGACATATATGATGGCCAGATGCAGATTGCTTGGTAAGGATCATTCGATCTAAATTAACGTGGATGCTGACATGAAAAGGGAGGATATACAAAAGTGCTTCGATTCGAAGATTGCTGGAATCTTCCGGCTCTTGGACGGGTATATTCATCAATTGCATAAGCAATATCCGAACGACCGCATTGTAAGCCCCCTTGGCAGCTTGAGGTCAAAGCCAGCTGACACATGTAGACATATTTAGTCCTGTCAGGTGGTCTCGGCAGCTCACCGTACGTGAGGAAATGTCTCTATGAAAGATACAGTCCGGGAAGTTGCCCAGAAACGGAGAAGATGCAGGTTCTGACAGCCGATGAGCCGTGAGTGATCCACAGATATTTTACCAACAGACAAGTGTTGACCTCGTGTTAGACAGCTGGTCGTCGTCCACGGCCTAGTCATGGACCGGATCCAACAACTCAAGCGCGGCGTTGTTACATTTGGATCCCGATGTGCGCCAGTGAGCTATGGTATTATCTGCAACAAATTATACAGTCGAGAAATTCATGTTGGCGAACGAGTCCAGCTCGATCCTCGCGACAACCGAATGTACGTGTTGGATCAAATTGATTGGCTCGTGATCAGGGTAGGCCGATACCAACCCAGGCGCGTTCCATAATGATAACCGTTTAACGTCTAGGGCTGCCCGATCCCCTCATCCGGGGTTACCAAGGAATTCCAATTGAAGACCGACTTCGGCCAAGAGAATGAACCCTGGAAAGTTCGGATCGTCATGTCGACTCTCTTGCCAGAGAAGCTTCCACGTGGCGTGAAAGATGAGGGAGTTCAGCCGGTATGCAACTTAGATATTCTGACCGATAATGTGGATAAGAAACTCAAGAACCGGCACTGGTACAGCTCAAGGCCTGCCTTCTGGCGCACCTCGTTCGAGGTCAGGGTTGTTGTTGGTCCCGCTGATCTCACCTTTCAATTGTGGTCCAAGGGGGAGAGAATCCGGAGTAAGCATGATCCTATTTCGGTGCATTGGATGCCTGCAGAGTAGATTGCATTGTGAGCACACAGGGGTCTTGGATGGAAGTTTCGATCGTGATGCAGTTTGGTTTGAAGGCGAGGATAAGTTATATCGTTTATTCCCTTGAAGGTTGAGTTTCTTTCCAGAGATTTCCTTAGTGAATCATATAATATTCTGGTCCGAATCATCTGTGGGTTAGACTTTCCGCTGATAGAAAAGTATACGTTGGGCGATGACGACGATCGTGCAGCAAGTCCTGATGGGAGAGGTTTTAGGTTCAACCGAAGTTCGATGGCCGCTATAGTCCAGCCCAGACTGCCCCGGGATAATGGTGTTTGGAACAGTCCCAGACTTTTATCCCAACGAGACTAGAATATAAAGATCCCATAATCGGCACCAGTGTCATTCACTCGGGAATAGCATATTTGGCCCTGAACTGGATCATGTGTGCAATCACACGCCGGACCTTCCAATGAGTGTTGGCCCTGGAAGGATGCCTAGATAGGTTGATATATACGCTGCCAGAGGGTGGACTATCAAGGGATCGACGCATTACGTGTAGGTTATCCTTATAAGCCTAGGAACAAACCTGCCGCAGCAACAGTTCGGTACAGCCTGTTTCCGGTTGAGTGGAGTCTCTCAGTAGCCCGACAGGGTTCTGGGCTGACCACAGACTCCGTCTTGCGCTAAGATCATTAGTTTTGATGCCCTGGTCTTATTATGGATAGCTAGATTCATACTAGGCTCAGCAGATTTAAAAGCCCAGACCTCCGATCTCACAGGGTCCACCTGGAACACTCCCCTTCATCCTCCATCTCACCTGCAAAATGACCTACCTCACACCGTGGCACCCAGTTTACAACGTTCCCATCGTGGGCGGAATGTTCCAAAATCCCACAACCGGTAGCATCCATGCAGTCACGAACCACCTTTCGATCTCTGGGCCCCCATCTGTCAAAGCCACTTGGATCAACATGAATCTCAACTCCACTTTCTGAATCACCAGTTCAAGCTTCCCACCTGGCACTGATGAGGTCTTTGTCGCGGTTGCGGACCATGTGCGAGACAAGGCGTATACCATCAAAAGCATTAACGCCAGCCCGTACGACTTGACGGTGGTCTGCTGGAGTGATCTGACGCAGGAGGCGATGTCTGAGTTGGTGTTTCAGATGAAGGCTGACCTGGGGAAGGACGTGCATATGTCTCCGGAGGAGGTGGCAGATTTTGAGACTTTTGTGGAGGAGGAGCGAAAGAAGGAGAATCCGAGATTTTGACCCTGTGATAGAGACATCTCTAGACTTGTTTTTGCGCATTTCAATTAGATGATTAGTCGTTTGCCTATAACCATATTGAAGAGTGTACCTTGGACAGATCCAAAAGTTGCCCTCGTCGGAGGAGTTCGGAACAATCAGAAGTGCGGCATTAATGCCATGTATCTGACGGGTCTGAGACATCGGCCTTGGCGGGAGGAACCAAGCGGTTAGTTCTGCTGCGAGAACTAATGAAATGCGACGATTCCGTGGATGAACGGCACTAAATCGATCTAGCGATGGTTCTTAAAGCTTAGTCTCGATGGCTACTCCGTGCGTGATTCTCGAATGGCCTCCACCTATAGGGGCTGGTACGCGGATGTAACGCAAGACCAGGAAGATGAGTCGGACATCTCCAGTCACGAGGCCTCGTCTCAATCCTTGAGGTTCTCCGTAACAGGCAGGCAAGATGGTCAGGTGATCCAGATTGGCCGACTCCAATACTGGGGGGGATCGGAGAATTCCTGTGCTCCATCCACTTCACAAGTATCCTTCCTACCTCGACCGGGATGGCATCTTCCATGTTACCGGTCTCCTACACAACCGAACCCCCATGCAATAACCCGCATTATCATACATAAGGACGTATGGGTAGAAGTACTACTGATGGGAACCCGATCGATTCACGGTGGGCGCGTGAAGAGAGCTGACACTGTTGGAATTAGCGCCACCATGCATGAGCATGGCTCTGGTTGGCTAGTGGAGGAGAGACACGTCAATCAAACCCGGCAAAGGTGCTGAACTCGAAGACGAGGTTTCCGCGTCCTCCATCTCTTCTCCCACTTTTTCTTATCTTGATCGCGCGGGAGATTTTACGTCTGACCATGGGCCTAAGAAGTAAAATCAAGGCGAAAATTCGGCCCAAACAAGTGGCCTCCAAGCGGCAAGATGAGGATCAATCGCGTCCCCAGCTGCCGGAACGGGAAACGCGTGCCAAAGCCCCCTTTGTGTCTGAAGATCTTTGGGCAAAAGCAGAAGGGCGCCTGAAAGAAGACGAAAAAATGAGAAAAATACTGGCTGCATCTCAAACAATCCTCGAAACAGATTTCGGACTGGATATCCAGCCAGGGAGCACCATCGGCCTTGAAGGGCTCTGCGAATTTCTAGATGCCAAAACTCATCATCTGGAGGAAAGGAAGTGGGTAATCCAGCTAGGGGGTCACAGCCTCCAGGTCCGAGACCAACTTACCAGGGTCTTTCGGAATGTTTTGACATTCAAAGATATCATTAGTACAGCAGCCAGCCTAAGTCCTCCTGCTGCAATCGCCTGTGCGGGACTCACCGTGGTTCTCCAGGTATGTTGGAAATCTTCCCTTTCCTTCTATTATTTGTGGTGTCTAACTGGTGTCTAATCATCATATTCAGCTCCTCGTGCAAGCAGCCGAACAGCATGAAACCCTCTTACAGGGACTCGAGGAGATCTCCGCTTTGATCCCTCTTCTTCGAGAAAGGGAATGTCTTTATTTACAGCGCGACGAAAGCCAAAACAAGCTCTTCATTGAAAATTTCCAGGGAGTTATAGTTATATTGTACTCCAAGATACTGGAATTCCAAGCTCGGGCTCTTTGCTATCTACAAAAGCACCCAGTTTCTCAGCTGCTTGCAGATATGTTCAAACAGAATGCCTGGGATGGACTGCTGGCAGATACCACTCGCCTTGAAAACTCCATAAAAAGCTTCACGGACATAAAACGCGATACGGAGATCAGAATCAGGCTTGAGCAGATGCACAACACTTTGAAAACAGTTAATGCGTGGCAGACAACATCGCCCCGAGAAGAGAAGATCAGAAAATTCTTAAAGCTCCTTTACACTTGCCCTTATGGGGACCGCAAAGACCGAAACAGCAAGCGTGTGCCGGGCACATGTGAATGGTTTACACAACATGAACAGTTCCGAAACTAGGAGCAAAGCAATCACTCGAGCCTTCTATGGGTATCAGCAGATCCAGGATGTGGCAAATCAGTGCTGACAAAGTACTTGGTCGATGAATACCTTCCGAAGGAGAAAAGAACGGTTTGCTATTTCTTCTTCAAGGATGACTTTGTGGATCAGAAGCACGCCACAAACGCAGCTGCCACCATATTACGTCAATTATTTATGGTCCAGCCACACCTGTTGGAGGACTGGGTACTGAATAAATGGAAACTGACGGAGAAAAACTAGTCGAATCATTTAGCGACCTCTGGAGCATATTCATTTATGTAACATGCACGCGTGATGCTGGGGAGGTTCTTTGTGTGTTCGATGCATTGGATGAGTGTCAGGATGAAGACCGAACGCGCCTCATTGAAGCCGTGGAAAAACTCTACAATGGTGACCGAGCTCAACAGAATCTAAAGGTACTAATGACAAGTAGACCTTATGACCATATCCGGCGCGAATTCCGGGCACTGGAGGACCGATTTCCCACGATTCACTTGAGTGGGGAAGGTGAGGTTGAGGTGGAAAAGATCTCGCGAGAAATAGATCTGGTGATCGGCGAACGAGTAAGGAGAATTGGCCATCAAAACGACCTACGTCAAGACGAATGCATGTACTTGGAGAAGCAACTTACGTCGGAAAGCATTGAAAATCGAACATATCTATGGGTCAGCTTGACCTTGGATGTGATTGAGCGAATGCCAGGGTTCACCAAAGGAAATATTCACCGTGCAATTCATGGTGTCCCAAAATCTGTTGATGATGCTTACACCCGAATTCTGGATCGCAGTCCTGATCATGATAAGGCTAAGACACTATTAGATATTGCCTTAGCCGCAGAGCGACCCCTTTCTCTTGATGAATTATCTGTGGCTTTGGCCTTCGGCGCAGAAAGGACCAAAGATATAGACATCAATGACGAAATTTACACAGACAATGAACGCTTTCAAAGAACTGTCAGAGATCTATGTGGTCTGATGCTGGTCATCATAGACACCAAAGTTTACTTGCTACATCAAACGGTTAAAGAATTCCTGGTTCCCAACTGTCCTCTTCGGCCGGATAAATGGAAACATTCCTTGCGGCCAACCGACTCACATTTAGTTCTCGCCAGAGCATGCGCATCATACTTGATCTATGGGATTGGTTGGAAATATTTTATCGATTATGCAGCACGGTTCTGGCCCTCCCACTTCCGAAAGGCACGACTGCAGGGTGATCACGAATTAGCAACTCTCGGGTATGCTCTCTGCCAAACTGAAGCGGCGCCGTATTCTTTTTGGTCCAGCATATACATCGAGGACCACCGTATGCTTCCTGAAAATAGCACTTCTATCGCAATAGCCTCAGCTTTGGGTATTGCGGCTGTGGTTCAGCTGAGCTTTGCCGCTGAGCCGATGAACGTGGATTTCAAGGATGCCGATGGTCGTACACCACTATCTTTGGCTGCTCGTGATGGCCATGAAGCAGTGGTAAACCTACTTCTAGCTACTGGGCAGGTAGATGTGGATTTCAAGGACTCGGATGGCACAACACCACTATCTTTGGCTGCTGAACGTGGCCATGAAGCAGTGGTAAACCTACTTCTAGCTACTGGGCAGGTAGATGTGGACTCCAAGGACAGATGGGGATGAACACCTCTAGCATTGGCTGCTGAATATGGTTATGATGAAATAGTCAAGCTACTTCAAGCAACCGGACAACTGAATGAGATCTCCGAGGAAGAACCCTAAGAGACATTCAACTGATGCCCACACTGCGCATTACTGCATCCCACGGCCTGCAAGCTCACCAAAGCCAACCAGACACAGCAGAGAAGCCAGTCTTCCTCTACATCCCGAAATACCAGCAAGAAGTTCCTCCCAATCTCACTCATCCTGTTTCCCATTCACAAAAACCCATGCACAACTCCACTACTTCGCACATTCCTCAATTACCCTCCAACGTATCTCAAAATGCAATCGCCATATACCTACAGCACACATTTTTCGGGATTTCAATCTATTTTACTACAGTCTTTTCGTGTCGAGAATGAAATTTACATCATGAGAAAGATACCTAGAATCAATCGAGTGACTTCCTCACCTCACGTCTCACGAGTTTATATAATCATTGCTCCTCCGCCTTGTTTGTAGATAGTGAACGCCATATCGACTAGTTGTGCAAATAGCCCCCCCATTCCTAATTGACTCTTTGTACTAATCTCTAGTTTTATATTCACGAGGGTATTTATTCATTTTGAGATTTAATATACGATGCATAATCTGATTCTTTTAGATCAAGAGGTACTAGAGATGACAGTAAGTACAAGGAGGAATACTAGCCGCGCCTCCTCCCCATTCGTGGTCTTGGTTGAATATCCTTGCGGTGCTTGCGCTCATTGAAGATGAGACCGGGTGTGATAGATCTACTATAGTCAATAGATATTATGGTTTAGCTAACTATATGAAAAAGAATATAATTATTGTCTTGTTTTGAATTAAATACAGTAAGTCTAACCTGTCTATACAAACTAAATAGGCATTATACATCTTTACCGAAACCAGGAGATTATCCATTTGGCTATATCATCCGGTTGAGAAGGATGTCAAGTGGGACATGAAATCCCCCCTAATTATCCTCAAAGCGCTGCTTCCCCTGACTCCGTCCCTTGAGGTCAATCTCCTCCACGAAGATCGAAGCCACCAGCCCTAGACCACTGAAGCCCGTCATGGTGTAGAATATAGTCTGGAAGCATTTCAGATATACCTCCAGGACCTGATCCAGACTTTCACGGGGAACGTCAAGCGATCTCAGCTTATCGATGAACGCCACAGCATTGGAAACTTCACGGAGTGGTTCCAGCGGACCGGTAAGCTGCACGTTGCTAGACCGAAGAGACGACGCGAAGACGGTATTAAAAATCGACGAAGCGATAGTCAAACCAACGAGACCTCCGAACATGCGGATCGTGAGGAATGGGCCGATAACTAACCCGGTGTCATCGACGTGCTTGACACTCGCTTGCATGGGTAGGATGCTAAGACGTAGTAAGGAGACACCCACGCCCCAGATGATGGGAAGACCGAAACGCAGGGATGGAGCCGATCCCACGTGGAAAAGAGCGAGAAGGCCGGCTCCCAGCGCGGTGATGGCCCATGCTAGTCGTAGAATCCAGACGTATCCTCCGAACCATGGAACGAGCATCATGGAGACGGCTGTGACGATTACGCTGGTGATAACGGTGGGGAGCAGAGAGACGGCAGAGATGATGGGGGTTTTGAGTTGCACAGCTTGGTACAGTAAGGGGAGGTATTGGAGAAGGGTTATTAGAATGACGCCGTGGATGAAGGCTCCTGCTAGGGTCATGTTGGCGGTCTTTGAGTGGAAGAGTCGGTGAGGGACGATTGGTGTGGCGGGTTTCGCTTCATAGAAAGCGAATATGACTAGGACTGCGATCCCTAGGAAAAATGGAAGGAGGGTCTGCCATGAGGCCCAGGGGAATAGAGATCCTGCCCAGCTGAGAGGTAGAACGAAAATTGTGACTCCGATGACAAGGAGCATCATTCCGATCCAGTCGAGACGGTTCAGGTTCTGGGAAAGTCCTGCGTCAAGGGGAATGGGACGTAGTTTGAGGAAGAAAAACACCAGTGGAGTACCGATTCCTAGGATTGGCAAGTTGATCCATCCGATCCATCTCCAGCTTGCATAGGTGGAGAATAGTGCACCGACACAGGGACCTATGATAATGCCAATGGATGTGGGAATAGCCATCAAGCCAAGATATTTCGAGCGTTCCTGTAGCGTTGTCATGTCTGCGAGAATGACCTCGGCCAACACGTCAATTCCACCCCCGCCGAAGCCTTGAAGAACCCGGCCAGCAATCAGGGTGTTCATGTTTTTGGCGATGGCAAAAATGATGGATCCAACGAAGAAAAAGCCCATGGATACGTAGAACGGTGGTTTCCGACCGAACGCGTTGGAGATGCTCGCCCAGACTGGCTGCATGACCAGACCACATAGGGTGTAGGACATGCTGGCCCAAAAGGACTCCAGACTCTGGCCTTCGAGATCCTCGGCGATGGTCTACCGAGGAGCTAGTCTCAGCTGCTGAGAAAGATGGTATCGCTCACTGGAATGGCAATACCGAGGGCCGTTGCATCCATCTGGAACACAAACAGGCCAGCAGCCAGTCCTATGAAGGAGAGTTTAAACGCCAGGGACTTTTTTGGAGCTGGCTCGACATCGTCGGCACTTGCTGCAGGAATCTCCGTTCCGTCCGTATCCGTGTCGATGTTTGGTTTCTCTGATATGGGCTCTGGATGTGGTTCGTGTGGAACCACTGCCAAGATGTGGCCCATGCCGAGAGATCAGCAGCGATTAACGTCACCAGCCACGACGTGCTAGAAGTAGATATAGGAAGAGTATATGCGATGTGAATCGAATTGATAGAACTCATTGGAGCTGGCGAGACCGATTCTTTCTGTCAGGTGACTAGGGCCCTGCCCCTTTCTCCGACTAGTTCGGAATCCTGCACAGGATGACTGATGCCTGGAGTATCTCCAATTTCCCAAATACGAGGTCCTGACCCACTCAGCTGCATTCCTGGTCATTTTGAGGCGCATTGAGACTGCCATTCTTCTGATATCTGTCCTTCAAGACAGAAACGATACGGTGAGGGTTCAAGTCTCAACACCTCGCTGCGTGGTGATATCAAGCAGCCATCTCGAGTGGGTCACGAGAGCGGATCTGGTCGGATTCACGTGACAGAAGCTTAAATCTCGGCTATTTCGGGCTATTAATAGCATCGGTCTCCGAATCCCGTCGGGAGATAGTATCAACAATGTTTAGTTCTCACTGTCCTTCTTGCAACAAGGGCCTTAGAGCATGTCAGATAACCTGCGGGCACATTTGCCATATTCGGTCCTTATGGCCAGACCCGACTCCGTTGTGGCGAGTTTTTCAACCATGTCGTGTGGCTGAGAACGTGCGGTGATCACCATAACAGCCCATCAAGAAACTGGGTTCCTTCCAACAACCCGGATGTCAAACTCTCATCCAACAATCCATAGTCCAGTAGCAGAGAGTTGAGCTGCAAGTCGTTCTCTCTGGCCGTCTGGAACGCAGTACGATTTTTCTGCTCATGCTCCGCGAGCTTCGCAGCACACGTGGACCGGATCAACCGAAATTTGCGGGTCGAGCTGTCTAAATGGCCACCGGCCGCCTCTTCCCCTGCCGCAGCTCTAGCTTGCTGGAGGTTACTGATCAATCGGTCCATCACCTGCAGCACGTCCACGGTTGACCGCATCAAGCCGGTGTCCCATACGGGATCATTCAGGATAGAGAGCCTGAACAGGACGACGATGGATCGGGCGAGGTAGCCAAAGAATGGGAACGAGATGCCGTAGTACTCGACCACTGGGATCTCGAAGAAACGATCTATCGCCGACTTGGCTGTGTGGAGACATCCATGGAGAGCATCCAGTCTCTGTAAGTCTGGAAGGTCTTCTTTTATGTTACGTATGAGCCCGAAGAGGCTCAATTCGGTATAATATATCGAGGCACCGATGATTCCTGCTTGTGGTCAGACCTTGAGGTCACCAGAGGGGGGGAAGAGGGATACTAACCATTCTGCCGTAATTCCGGTGATATCCCTTCTTTGACCTCATTGACCTTTCGCCGAAGAGCTGCCAGATAGAAGGCCAGTGGCACGGGTTCTGATGAACTTCGAATATTCTCCATCTCACTGGCAATGCGTTGCAGCCGGATTTGATGGGCCAATACTTCATCATGCGGTGATTCCGCATTCTGCGTCAGGAATTCGAGGCATTCGTCCATATGTGGCGTCCATTGCATGGGGTCAAGCTGCGCAAGATACGATGATACTCTGGATTTATGTTAGTTCCAGTGAAACAAACTTGGTAGATGTAAGGGACAAACATAGAATTCATTAAGAAGCACGCTAGCACCGCTCGCCGCTCTTCGAGTGTCCGCGTAGCCACGTTCAAGGATGCACAGGTACGATCGACTCCGACAGGGAGCATATTTGAATCTTCGGGAAGTGGCTTGTTAAGACGGAGATCAAATACCACGGTCATGGCGAGCTGAGTGGCACGCGACAGGCTCCCCGCACAGTTGTGGAGCAAATGGTCGTGAGCCCAGGCGATAAAGGTCAAGAGACCGAGAAGGAGGTCGATGTTGACGGCCCCTGGCTCAGTGGAGAGATAGATACGTTCCGTGGCGATTTTTCGAATCTTTTCCCCTAGCTCAATCTTGGTTTGGGTTGAGCGAGAAGTGACCATCATAATGCAGAGGGAGAGAAATGGACGCTCCTGGTGTAGCCATTGGACGTCTCTAGGAATATGAAGAAAGGGAAAGTACTTGAGCATCTGGTCCTGGAAGATATGTAGTGACTCTGGTGAACACTCGAATACGTATGAAGTTGACGCCGATGCGGAAGCAGCCTCTCCAGAGAGTGAACTGGAGCTGGAGATTGCGGGGCGCTGAGAGGTCTCAGAAGAAGCATTTGAATCACGAGCCCCCAGCTGAAAGACGAGGCTATCAATCTTGCCTTCGAGCTGCGAAATGCGGGCAACGGTGTTGTTTCGTTGAGCATGCAGGGTCCGTGTCGAGGTGCCCGGTTGACATGATCTATTCATCCGATAGCATCTTTCACAACCCTGGCCATCGGGTCGAGAGATGCATTTGCATTTGGATTTAGAACACTGGAGACAAGCCTGCGGCGGCCGTTAGTAACTGGCAACACCAGAATGGGTCGATACGTGCCCTTCCGTATAACTGGGTACGCGTCATCTGGACGATATTTATCACGGCGATCAAGGCCGGCTCCGACGGGATATTTTATTCCTTCTCAATAAAGATAGATACAAGAAAAAGCAAAGGAGAAGTGGAAGGAAGACGGACAACTCCTCCCCCCCATATCGGGGTTCGGCACGCCGAACCCCGATGACTGCTGACGTCACATCCTCTGAAGATTCTCATTGGTTCCCGTCTGTGCACTGCTACGGCCATTGCTGGCTGGACCGGCATTCGGATACCGATCCCGCTCTATATACATTGACACCAGTCACAACATCTACCTCTAGACCTAAGAACCAAAATCTCCATACTCGCCACCATGAAGCTCATCGTCACCGGTGCAACCGGACTACTCGGTACTGAAGTTATCCGACAGAGCCTACAAAACAATAAAATCACCCAGGTCATCGCCCTTGCCCGCAAGCCCGTTCAGGTCGACATCAACTCCTCCAAGCTAAAGAGTGTCGTTATCCGAGACTATGGAGAATATCCCGATGATGTAAAAGCCGACCTTTCAGGTGCAGATGCATGTATATGGTGCAATCCACTATCCTGATTCTCTATGTAAGACCTAACTCGTCCAGGACTGTTGCAGTAACGCCCTTCAGACAAACCCAGTTTGATTTCGCCGAGATCAGGCGCGTCTGTCGGGATTGCACCGCTGAAGGATTCAATGCCATTTATGAGGCCGGATCAGCACGTCCATTGCGCTTCCTGTATGTGAGTGCAACTGGCACGCCGCGCGACCCAGCACAGAGACCTATGGTTTGGGGGGATTATCAAGTCATGCGTGTATGTTTTATGCTTCGCTCATTGACTGAATTCATCTATAAATCTGTGGCTTACCATTATAGGGCGAAACTGAACTCATGGTTCTCGACTTCCCATCCAAGTACAAGGATGTCGAAGTCTGTATTGCCAAACCGGGTGCCATTACAAACTCAAATTCGTGGTTTAGGGTTGTTATCGGCTCTATGTTTAGCGTTCTTAATCTCTTCACCCGCGCGATTCCAAATGTGCACCTAACTGAGGTTGCTGCTGCTTTATTGAATCAGGCGGTGCAGGGGTTTGAGCAGGAAACACTGGATAATAGTGATTTGGTTCGTATTGGACAAGCCGAGCTCCAGTCCCAGAAGGCGTCCCATTTGTCTTGAGGATATTCATATATAACTGTTTGTTTTCTTGACTTTTTGTCTTCGGGAGGTAGTTTTCTTGGACAAATTTATGGTATCTCGATGGATTGACTCAGTTGCTATAAATCCATCCTGGTGTGCTTTGTTGTATATATCTAACTCCAATTCTATGATAATACTGATCGATCCTGATTTCCGCATATTTTGATCAGACAATCTTTGTCCTTTATCGTTTTCCCTTCTCATTGTTTTTCTTTGGGTCGAGGCTAATCTACTCAAAAAACATGGACGTGCCTAGTGGGAATATACTATCACTGTGTCTATATATGGGTACTGAATATCTAGTAATGGTTATACATCGAATATAGTATCTTTTTAGATGGCATCATTTTTGTCGTCCATCTATATTCTTAGTTCCGCCTATATCTATTTCAGAAACGCCACGCCACAGGAAATCCACCAACCTTGCCATACCAGATTCCCCCCATCACCCCTCACACAACATTAGAATGACTGTTCCATCTCTAGAACAATTCCGTTCAGAAACTACATCCCCCTTCCGACGCCTTATCACCCATGATCATCACATCAAAATCAGCACGAGCATAATCACCACTCAAACCATCGCGCGATAGCTCAAAGAATGCCCATGATAGCCAACTCCCTAACCAGCAACAAGCCTTGACAAGAAATGAACAAAGCAGGCGAATTCCCCCAATCACCAACCGATTCCTTTCACATCGAGATAAGCATCCAACCAGCCAAACCAAAACCCCTCACAGCCAATAAACCCCCGGAAACCAAAAACCATCACATCCAAACTACCGATCACATTTACATACAAAGAAAAAAAAAGAAAAAAAGCCACAGCTGTAGAATAACCCCTGCCTATCTAGATAGGGAACCAACCAACCAACCAATACCGGCTAACTACATATCTAGGCTTATGCTTACGATAATCATCTTGGATAGGAATGGGGTTGCCTACGTGGTCTGACAGTCTGACATGTGGGGTGTATATTACCATGTATTGACTGGTAATTCTGATGTTGTAAGCTAGCTATAACGGCCATCAGGCAACTCATGCATATCCGTATTACAGCACATACGTAGTCTCCGGTTCCTGGCCATACTACTAGTCTAGATTATCAACTAGTGGTACAAACTACCAACCGCCATAAACTCGATTCCTACCCAGTAATAGCTAATAGAATACTCCACCAAGCAACGCTGAATCTCAACCCAAACAAACAGAGGGGGGTTACTTAACAATCCACCCATCCCGTCCCATCCACCTCTTCTCATCATTCAATTCTCTCAAATCTCAACTCTAACCCCCTTCCCCCCAAACCCTCCACAATGTCCACCCCCACCCCCAACCCAACCCTAATCCTCACCCCCGGCGCCTGGTACCCCCCTCACGCATTCTCCCCCCTAATCACCCACCTCCCCACCTACACCTGCCACACGGTATCCTTCCCGTCAATCCAAGCCGCCACGGAAGTAAAAGACCTCCAACCCGACATCCTCACCATCCGCACCCTCGTCGAAAAAGAAGCCGACGCCGGAAACGACATCGTGATAGTGTGTCACAGCTGGTCGGGACTTCCCGTGAACAGCGCCCTATCCTCTCTCAGCAAGGAATCGCGCCAAAAAGAAGGGAAAGTGGGCGGCGTCGTGAAAATTATCTTCATCTCGGCGTTTATCCCCGAGGTGGGGGAGAGTTTGATTGCTGCTTTTGGGGGGGAGGCGCCGGAGTGGTATGTTCGGGATGTAAGTTTCCTTTTTCCTTTCTTTTTTTTGGGGGATGTAGGTTTTGATGATGGGATTGTAGGAAGCAGCTGGGACTGTATCGACGAGCGACCCATACAGTTTATTCTTCCACGATGTGCCGGATGGAAAGGCCTGGGCGGAAACATTACGGCCTCATGCGTGGGCGACGAAGATTTCGCCGGCTACGGGGCCGCCTATGTGGATATTCCCAGTGCTTATTTGTTGTGTGAGGAGGATCGAGCGATACCGTTGTTTGTGCAGGAGTTGATGGTGGAGAAGGCGAGGGCAAAGGGGGCGAGGATTGAGACGGAGAAGATTAAGACGGCGCATTCGCCGTGGTTGGTGGTTCCGGATCAGGTGGCGGAGTTTGTCAAGAGGCATGCTACTGCTACTGCTACTACTGCTGTTTAGATGTGGATATATAATTGGGTGGTAGGTGTTGGGTTAGCTACTGAGTGAGTGGTCAGTTGGGAATAGAGGTATGCTGTGTTCTTCTGTTGGGTTTTTCCCACTTTGTAGGTAGTATTGTTGGAGTCATAGATTTATTCATCAAAGATACTTGTGTGCTGACAGATCTCACGATATTTTTACTACATCCCACCAGTATCAGGCACGCTCACACACCAATCTCACCCTATCAGCATCCTTCATCTTGAGAAGCAAATGCATATCCACATCCCTGGTAGTAGACAGAACCCTCACGCGCGTATCCTCGAATGTCTCTCCAGGCTCTGGAACAGCATGAATCCGATGCTCACGAAGAATGGTCGCCACCACAGCTACAAACTCCACCTGCGAGAACTTATTCCCAGGGCAGTTCTGTGGTCCGTCCGACCAGGGAAAGTATGTACACCGTTGCGGAGTGATGACCTGTTCGTCTTCAAGTGTGGTTGCAGACGTTACCCACCGGGAAGGCTTCCAGATCGGTGGGCTTTCCCAGTGCTGGGGGTGGAGGTGCATGGAGAGCAAACCGGGATGAACGAATATGTTTGGTGGGATTATCACGGTTCTTTCTCCGACTTTGAGAGGTTGGGGCTGGTTGTTGGTGCGTTTGGGAAGCGTGGGAATTGGGGGAAATAGGCGGAGGGCTTCGAGCTATACAGGTGAGACGGTGGGTTATGATGAAGGGGGGTGACGTACCATGATGGCTTTGCAGCGATTGAGTTTGGGGAAAAGGTCAGTATACTGTCCCTTTGTATCTCTGCTCATGTGTAGTTCCTCGGCTACCCAGTCTTGAACCTCCGGGTATGCGGCCAAGAGTACCATGGCGAAACTGAGGGTATTGGCGGTTGTATCATGGCCGGCAAAGTTGATGACGAAATGGTTGCCGAAGATCTCATCGATGCTGAGTCCTTTGGGAGGCGAGCCACTGGCTTTTCCCTTTGCGTCCTCCTTCTGTTTCAAATCCATAGCCCGCACGAAAGATGTTATGAGGCCACCAGCACCGGCCTGTCCCTCGTTCAATGCTCTAGTCTCCTCGTTCAGCATGCGGACCATGTGTTGTTTGTAATCCACCGCAGCCTTGGCCACGCGATGCCACGATTCAGGAACGAATGGAAGCGTGAGCAATCTCCGTGGCGCGACCATCAACAGGATGCAATCGTCACGCACGGTCCGCAGAGCATCACGATAGTTATCCGACTCGCTCCGGTTGAGGGGGTCATTGGCGCTGCGGAAGGAATATGACTTGCCGAATCCCGTGGCAGCCAGGACGTTCAACGACAATGTGCGGGTATCCTTATCAATGCCAGGAATCTGGTCAACATCCGGGGCAGTCCAGGCATCCAACATCTGGCCGGCTTGCTCGACGCTTTCATCCCAAACAAAAGACATGACCTTTTCGTTGAACGGCGCAGCCAACACTTTCCGGTGGCGCGGCCAGTTCGTCCAGCTGGCTGTGGATAAACAGGGCCCAAAAACTTCGAGCACCTCTGCAAAATATTGAGAAAATGGTCTTTAGAGAGGAAACATCAACATACTGTATATCTCACTTGGCCGGATAAAATCCGTCCGTCGCTGAAAAATGTCATGGCTGGCCTCGGAGTCGGTAACGTGGATGTATATCTTACGGGGCGTTGCTAGGGCCCAGATGGGACCGTATCGAAGATGAGACTGGTTTCCGTCAATAACAGGCCAATCTCGACGGCAGTAGCGGCCAAAACTGCCCCAGTCAATGGGAACCCGATCAAGCCAGGGCTGGAGATGAGGCTGGGCCATCATCCAAAGCACATTCGAGTTGTCGATGCAGGCACGCACTACAGGAATCCCTAATGAGGAGGCGCGACGGTAGTTGATTTCCATTGCCACCAGGTTCCAGGCCAGATAGGCGAGGGCCAGCAAGCCCAAGAGTTGCAAGATCATCATGAACAAAGCGTTGGAAACAGGATGTGAGCTTCCTCCTCAGATTCTCTCTAGCATGTCCAGATGGCAAGGGAGTCTTTGGAAAAGGCGGATGGAAGGGGAGGAAAGCCTTTTTGATAGCTACCTAGGGGGATGGTGAAGCATACCGGCTGAATCCTTTCTACTATCTCCTGGTAAATAATATCCAGGTGAATCCCGAAGGCCAAAAAGTTACCCGATTCGCAAGGCTGTTAAATGACCATGGCAGTAGCGTCCAGCCTAAGCTTTAGGGCTTACATGCCTCCCACGGAGTACTGGCGCACGTCCTCCTAGCAGTCATATTGGATCCACATCGGTCATTTATAGGGTGGCTCGAGGCTAGTAGGTGACCGACGAGGATCGATAAGGTGCAGCGAGGAGACATAGGGCTGGATATGAACATCGGCAAGACCGTGGTTTCGATGTGTTGATGATTGGGATGCTCTTTTGTGGGATGGATGAATGATGCCTGGCAAGTTGCCAATGGAGCCATCATCCAAACTGGTCGAATGATAAAATGGCTTTGTCCCCGAGGCGGCCCAACCCGCCATGCACCACGAATCAGCTGCCCTGCCAGACTGCCAGGTATTAGCTCCATTCCTGCAGCCTGACCGTTACCCGGTCTTGGTTTGGAAATGGAAGTACCCGGTACTCCTGTACCTGTAGGATGGTTGGTGGGCTTTGTGGCTCTGCTCGCAATGTCATCTATCTTCATGTTGTTGAACAATACGTGAACTTGATTCATTTGGTCGAGGCTATCAAATGGAAGAAAACAGGCACCGCTCATAATGTCCCAGGGGCACCCGGTGGAATGGCATGGGCAGCATACCACAGTAGACACAACATTCAGGCTGGTGTAAGAGACACCTTGGTTCCATTCCGGGAACACAGGGTCAAGCGCAGCGACTCCTCCCACGGTCCTGGGTCCCGACTCTTCAACGTCTGGAATTCCTGAGCCATACGGACAGTAACATACCCGACCTCGGCCAGCGCATATTGCTGCCCGATACAAATCCGTGGACCGCCATTGAAGGGCAGGTACTCCCAGCGTGGGTTAAGTTGCCCATCCTCCCAGCGCTCCGGCCGGAATTCCTCAGCATCGGGTCCATAAAGGTCCGTCCGTCGGTGCATCCCATACACATTGTACGCGACCTGGGTGCCTTTGGCTACAAAGACGGGTGAGAGACCATCCTTGCCTCCCCCCAGTGGTAGAACAGTATCCTTCATCGCCAGGCGCTCGTTCAGCGGTACGACGGGGTGCAAGCGTAATGCTGATCAAGCCGTCAGTCATAACATAGCAAGAAAGGACAACTGCAGATCTCACATTCGTTCATACAGCACCTGAGGTACTTCAAATTTCGGAGCTCCTCATATGTAGGCAGCCGCCCCTCTAAGCTAGCCACTTCCCTGCGCAGCTTATCCCAGATCGCCGGGTACTTGGCCAGCATGAAGAACATATTACTCAGAAGGCTGGCGGTGGTGTCACGGCCGGCCAGCAGGATGTTTAGAAGTTCATCCAGAATGCGCCGTTTATCAGCCGTGTTCCGTGCCAGTTCGTGCGAGAAAATGTAACTCTCACGTTTTGTCTCGTCCTTTCCGGACCGAACCGCCTTAACCGCATCCTCAACGAATCGCTCTGCAAACTCCCGGCAGATACGATAGCATTGCTCGGCTTTCTGGTCGCGCTTGAATATCCTGAATGGGCCCAGAATGAGACTCATCCAGATCGCTTCGAGGGCATAGTTGAACGCCGGGGCAAAACTGAGATCTGACTGATCCATTCGCAGGCTGCCGACCGACTGTCCGAACAGAAACGCGGTGGCGGAATCCATCGTGTAGCGAAAAAAGAGGTCTTGTAGGTCCACAACCGTTTCCCCGTCACGCGGAATCAGCGCAAAAAGGTCTGGAATCAAATGTTCAAACGACTTCAAGTCCGCAACCTTGTTACGGGTGAAGCTGGGCCGGAGGAGGGCGCGAGATGTAGCCCAGTGGTCACCATCCGTGTCGAATATGCCTCTCCCCAGAAGTGGTTCGTAATGTTGTGCACGGTGCCCGAGGCCATAATCCTTGAAATTGGTTGATAGAATCGTCTTTATGTTTTCCGGTTCCACGGTATAGATCCCGGGATTTAGCACCCGCTTCGATGTGTAAGTGTTTCCGTAGAGATGATAACGCTTCCACATGGTCTCAAGAAGCCTGTGCTTTCCGATATCGTGGACTAACGGCAGAATTTGATCCAGTCCCAGTAATAGGTCCTTGTTGGCCCTTACTGCAGATTGGCAACCATGGCGGCGGGCAAATTCACGGCGTATAAAGTAACGGCGGATCCTGGTGGAGACGAAGGTGAGGGTCACGAGGATAGATGCCAGCATTGGCACCTGTGCCAAGTTGAGATTTAGATACACCTGCATGGTTATTTCTGAGGCCACCAGACGGTTGACTGAGTGGAAAGGACCTGTAGATGCAAATAGCTACACCTGACCCGGGGATCAAGGGAGTATTTATATGTGTTCTACGACCCCGTCACCTACCGCAAATCTGATGCCTCGACAAGGCTGTGAGTTTTTAGTCCCCTGTAGGGTATTGTGTGATGGTTCAGCATAGCACCATCTCATTAGTGGTGTCGTCTATATGTTACTTAGTAAAGACAAAGAGACGGTTAGCTGCATCCGGAGTTTAGGTCTAGTTGTCATTCATGGACCATTAATCAGGTTGATTTGTCCGAGCTACCGCTCATATTCTTTGTCTCTGATATGTCGATCGTGGCAGTGGCTCATCAAATCGGAGCTTGGAGTAGCTGTTGGCAGTTGAGCCACCGGTTGGCTAGTGGACCAGTCCCCGATTGGATATGTCAGATCCCCGACGAAGTGGGTAGTCTTAGCTGTCATGACATGTCATTCGCGGGGATTTATACGGGGCAGTGCTCATCTGAGATAGTACCAACAGACCAACCGATCAACAGATCAACAGCCATGGACAGAACCGAAAGAAGTACTCGGGGGATAAGGATAAAGATAAGAGGAACCTAAGCGGACCGGAGATGATCCGACCAGAAAGTGTCCAGACGGGCGGTGAAGGTCGGGAGGCGAACCATGGTTGCCATGAGCTACCGCCTGTTGTGTCTGCCGCGAACCATGGGAGCGAGCGGCTGCCGACCACCGGATGCGCGACGGCTGGCTGGTCGGGACCCGGAGTAGGCTAGCTACCAGCATCATCCCCTCTTATCTCCAAGCCTGTGGACTGGTGGACTCGTGAACGGACTCGACCCTGTTCAGCTCTCTGCCGACGTTGTCCCGACAGGTTTTTCAGCTGGCTGGCCGTGCGCGCTGCCCCTTGTGTGCTGTGCCGTCCGCTGCGGTCCCTTCCTTTTTCCTTTTTCCTTTCTTCTCTTCACCTCTTCATTATCCCTTGGCCTGAGGATCCCGCACACGCCAACCATGGAGGACGATATGTCGGGGCATTATCAGATGCTGGAGGAGCTGGGAAGTGAGTAGCCCTGCGGAATGTGCCAGTAAGTGGAGGCAATGGCATCGGGGACTGACCGTGTGCGCGCGCAGGTGGAAGTTTCGGGACGGTGTACAAAGCGATCGAGAAGACTACGGGGGAGATTGTGGCAGTTAAGCATGTGCGTCTGGCTGCGCCTGCTTTTAAATCCGGTGACTTAATTGACTGGTTGGCTTCTACAGATCGATCTCGAATCCAGTGAGGACGATATCCAGGAAATCCAGCAGGAAATCTCCGTTCTGGCCACATGCGCTAGCCCGTTTGTGACGCAATATAAGGCCAGTTTTCTGAGAGGTCATAAGCTGTGGATTGTGATGGAGTATCTCGGTGGTGGATCCTGTCTCGACCTGGTAATACACAAGTGACCTGTCGACTCTGGAGCTCTTTGCTAACCAGATCCAGCTGAAACCCGGGGTTTTCAACGAAGCGCACGTCGCCATTATTTGCCAGCAGCTTCTACTGGGTCTGGACTACCTGCACAGCGAAGGCAAGATCCACCGCGACATTAAGGCCGCCAATGTGCTTCTATCACACGCGGGGAAGGTCAAGTTGGCGGATTTCGGCGTTGCCGCTCAACTCATCAACATCAAATCCCAACGCAACACGTTTGTCGGAACACCATTCTGGATGGCGCCGGAAGTGATCCAGCAGGCTGGATATGACTACAAAGCGGATATCTGGTCCCTGGGCATTACGGCGATCGAGATGATCAACGGCGAGCCCCCTCATGCCAGCACTCACCCCATGAAAGTGCTGTTCCTGATTCCGAAGGAGCCCGCCCCGCATTTGCACGGCGACGAGTATAGCAACACCTTCAAGGACTTTATTGCACAGTGTTTGACCAAGGACCCGGAGCGAAGACCTAGCGCCAAGGACCTTTTGAGGCACAAGTTCATCCGCAATGCGGGCAAAACGGAGGCGTTGCAGGAATTGATCCATCGGAAGCAGGACTGGAATGCCGGTCGGGGCGTCACACGCAAGATAAAGTATTATGCGGAGTCTCTGTATGTGGTCCGGAACCCGAACATGTCACATTCACTAACTGTTTTTGCTGCAGAAATACGATCCGGAACCTGGACGACGATGACGGATGGGTCTTTGATACGGTCAAAGCCCCTACGATGGCTATCCGCGAAGAACAGGACGATTTAGAGAATGAGCCGGAAGCCGAGGACTGGGTGTTCGACGAGACTTCCGAGATGATGGACGACCTACACGTGTCCAGCCCACCGATGCCACCCAAGCATGCCGTCAACACCGCCGTGAGACGGACACCGGCCCCCGAACACAGTCCATCGTTGCGACGTGCCAAGCGACGGTCCAGCGGCGTGAAGCAACCGCTTGGGGTGGACATGAGCTTTGGGAACAGCCCATCGACCGTCCGTCAGTTCCGCCGGGTGTCGGATAAGCTCCCCGGCGACGCTTCCTACCCTTCGCCATACTCTTTTGGAATGGACGAGAATTCCAGTCCCAAGACCTTGTTTTCGGAGCCGAACAGCAAGGAAGCGCAACTGGGCCGTCGCGCATACAGCAAGGCGGTCGGGCTTGCCTGTCAGGAGGTGTTGGGCACGACGGGGGACGACGAGAAGCGCGAGGCGATTTCCCGACTGGCGGAGGCGTGGAGCGATCTGGAAATGATCGACCCGGAGGGACTATACCACATCGTAAAGTCGATGACGGAGAGGCTGCAAGGGTAAGTGAGGACGGATCCCCGAGCGAATGGCAGCGATGCTGATGAAGCGGCGGTTACTCTAGCGACCCCAAGCTGGCCGGCCTCGTCCCACCCGCTCCACCGGCCGACTCCCCACAGAGGCCGCGACTGGTTCTGGCGCAGAACAACCCACACCTGAAAAGCCACCGCCGCCGCCAGAGCGCGGCTGTGGCCGAACCCAACAACCTGCAGCCCGCCCAGCTGGCCAATCTCCCGGGCCAGCAAGTGCCGGGCATGGAGCACACCAAGCAGCTGTCCGATGTGCTCTACCAGCGATGGTCCGAAGGCCTCCGCAATCGCTGGCCTGGCATCTAATCGGATCGGATTCTCCGGGCCCTTGCGGCTCTCTTCTTTTCCCTGTACAAAATGGTTCCGGGGCGTTGACATGTTTGGTAAATGGCCTTGTTGTATTCTGCACCGACTTTTCTCTTCTTGCATAATTCCCCCTCGCTTGATCTGGATTTTCCGGCCCCTCCGGGTCCTAATTTGTCGTGAGGTCTGCTGCTGGTGCATGAGCACCAAGACACCAGAGTCGGTGTCGCAGCATTGCCTCTCATCGGTCTTGCTCAATTCATATTTTCTCATCCGGGACAGGGCGATTCTGGAGTTCTGTATCTGTGCGACTTTATTTCTGGTGATCATACTTCGGCGACCTTGTGTATTAAATTCTCTTCTGATAGATGCCTTTTGACTTTGGTTTCTTTTTTGTTCCCTTTTTCTTCTTGTTTCTTTTGGTTGGGAGGACTCTTTTGGACTGTGTATGCAACTGTGTGAACTATAGCTGGTGTTGGTGTAAGGAAGGCGATTGGCGACGTGCGTGTACGAGTCCCGCAAGCAATACAAGCCCTGCGGCATCTAAACCCCCAACAGACGGGTCGGGCGATACAAGGATAAAATAGGAGCCGTCACCAGCAGACGATACGAGGCAGGGGACCAGGTAATTAGCCGTGGGACCGCCTCGTGTGCAGGAGAGTTGCAGGTAAATTGTCTCACGGGGGCTGTCAACCACATGAAGGATGATCCTCATCTGTGGTTGATAATGAGATGCCATGACCCCTTACTGCTTCCCTGCGGAGGGCGGCATGCCACATTGGCTGTCCCCCGCATTGTGCAGAGTGCCAACATGTGAAGACCGAAGAGGTCGGCTGGTCTGCAACGCCCATCCTTATCTGAGAAGCGAGAAGTGGAATGAGATGTGGCGCTGGCCCCTGAGGCCGGGTGAAACGAGGGCTCGAGGCGGAAGGGATGCGCGTTGCGACCCGCCGGCGGTGGCATCGAAACCTCCTTCACTGGAGAGCTTCTTCTTAGTGACCTTCACTAAGACCCGTTGGGCCATGCGCTCCCTTGGCCAGACCGTTTCTTCTTATTGCTCGCCGTCGCTCGTTTCTTTCCTGCCTTTTTCCTTCTCCCTCGATTTCTTCTCCTTTTCTGCCGGGTGTATCTGGCTTCAGGATCCATACATTCTTTTCTTATCGGCAATTTCCCCCCTTGGGTCTTTCGTGGGTCTGGATTCGGTCCTCTTTCTCTCTTCTCGCTCCACCCCCTACCTTCGGTCGGTTCCCGTGGGATGTCATGATTCTGTCGCTTCAGCTGTAACCCCAATTGCACCCCGTCTGAACCGTCTCATCCTCATCCTCAGCACGCTGGTCCGTCATGGGGGATTCCCCGGAAACGGGCAGGGCGGGAATGCAGCTGTCGTCGCCCGACCACCTCATCCATGCCCGCCCATCGCCCCCGACCGATCCTGAGCAGTCCATCCAGCTTAAGCGGGCTTCTCTTCCACCTCGTCCACATGGTGCCGCTCGTCACGCCAAACGACTGACCCTAAATTTCCCGATCAACATCCCGCCGGCCGCTGCCTTCGATTCCGGCGTGGCCTCCCCCGGATCCATGACGCCCGTGACTCGCTCCTCTGCCTTCCCCTCGCCGATCCCCCAACTCGGGGCCCCGCTGGCTTTTGACGAAAAGGACGATGGCTCGGGTCTGTTGACTGCGATCGCTTCACAGGAAAGAAGGGTGCTGGAACTGCGGGAGGAGCTTCATCGGGCGGAGACAGAGCTGGACTCTTTGAAGAAGCAGTGGGCCTCGACGGAAAAGACAAAGAAACGGACGGAGATTAGTTATCGGGCGGAGCCTTTGATCCCTCTCCGATCGCCCGAGCAAACCCCAGAGCGCTCCCATCGCCGAGAGCCCAGTCTGAGTGGCTCTGCGAGTCCCTCGGTAGCGCACGCACGACTCAGCCGTGAGCTGGAGCGCCGCCACAGTCTGCGCACGGCGGCCACCCAGGGGACTACCGTCTCTGCAAATGGACGGCGGGTCTTCCGCGGGTCGCATACTCGGACCTTGTCTCTGCTCTCGCCGGCGTCGGTTTCAGGGGACAGCAAGGCCGGACTGGAGTTGGAGGCAGGCCCTGCGAATGTTCGCATTGGCCGGTCTCCCCGGTCAGCCACCTTGCCGTCGTCCGTCGAGCGCAGCGCGATCTCCGGGAGTAGCGCGAAGCCCACCGATGATATGATCTCGCAGTGGCGGAACACCATGCCGCCGCCGTCTCGAGACGCGCTGGTGCGCACCGGCAAGCAGATGGCATCGGACTTGCGAGAAGGGCTCTGGACGTTCCTGGAGGATATCCGACAAGCAACCGTGGGAGAAGAGGGCATCAACGCGACCGAATCCCGGGCGGTACCGCCCATACGCAAGCGGGATTCCAGCTCGACGTCGCGCCGCAGAGACCGGTTGTCCGTGCAAGGGGGCAGGTCGTCCCGGGCGGGGGCGAAACTTTCTGGTAAAGACTCCAAATCGGCGGACATAGACGCGTCGTTCTGGAGTGAATTCGGCATTGATACACCTGGGCAGAAGTCCCGGAGCGCTCGCGGAGCCTCCAGTACCCCAAGCGGGCAGACCGAACAGGGCGACTCCCACCTCCCCGATGTTGAAGACAACTGGGACTGGGACTCGCCGAAGAAGACACATACGCCGTCGTCGAGCCGCTCCACGTTGGAGTCGAAGCAGGACCAGTCGCCGATGACGCAGAGCAGCAGCCCACGCACAAGTACCAGGTAGGTGTGGTAGATGCCGTATGTCCCCGCCGTTCTTCTACAGTTATACGCTGACTAGGACTAGCTTTGGCGACTGGCGCGCCCTTCACGAAAATACTGTTCCTGATCCCAGCGTTTCTGACGGCATCCCCTGGCCTGCCATCACCAAGCTGACGCCGTCAAAGCTGACCCGAACGGCCTCGAACCTGATGGCGGAGTGGGAGCGGAGTCTTTCGCCGTCCCCGGACCGCAAGGATAGCTATTCGCCGATTGACAAGGACGACAAGCGCGATTGATTGCCTATTCTTTATCTAAGCCGTTCGATTACGGCTTTCGCTTCTCTTCCAATGCTATTGTAAATATGGACACGACATGCGCGATCTATGGTTGATTTTGGCCGAGCGTCTGAGCAGGCCGACGGATTAACGCAGGGTTATGATTGTTGCAATACCCTTTACGATGAGCGTTGATTTCACTCGTTAGATTACTTTCTTGGATGTTTTATTGATTGTCAGGCAGCTGACTTTGTATACTGTCTGCTTTGTGACTTAATGCGTAGTTCTGTAACGTATCCGGTAAGCGAGCGCCGCATCTCTACCCGATTTTTATATATAGGTGAAATTCTAGGGCCATTATCAACAAAATAATTGCATTTCTATCTAAAAATTAATTAGGAACTCGATTAGGACATTGTAATCGCCTATGTCCTAGAATATGACAATCGCTGCAGCGCGGGGGCGCTCGTACGCGTGGCCTATCTGCAGGAAGTGCAGGATCTAGGGGAAGCGTATTTTGAGCTTCATTAACCTCGTTCTCACGCTGGAACTGCTCTAGGCCTTCCTGAATAGCTGGTCCCTCTGTAAGAGCTAGCTGCCTAGTAGAGCGTTTCCTTTTTCGAAGCTTCTTTGCATTAGAAGCGCGTAATTCGTGGATTTCTTCACGTGCAAGAATAAGCTCATTAAGATGTAATTCATGACCTTTAATAAGCTTATCAAACCGCGCCTCTAGCGAAGATGAAGGACTCTGCGTACGCGCTCTAAGTAGCTGCTTCACAGTAGATGCCTGCTTTTCAAGCTGCCTAGTTGTATAAGGCGTTTTTGGAGCTGTATTGGTTGATCGACTGCCTGGTAGCGTAGGGGTCTTTAGCTGAATATTCAGCTGACTGAGTACCCTGTCTGGATTGAATGGAACTAGGCCAGCACCTGCGAAGCTATTCTGAATAGTATCTGTTTGAAAAGCGCGTTTGCGAGCTTGTGGAAAGGCCTCTAGGAAATCAAGCTTGTCGATATGGTTGATTCCTAAGCGTGCCTGCTTCTCTACTAAGCTGCCGTACGCCCGCTTTAAAGGCGAGAAGCAGCCAACATCTAGAGGCTGTAGTAGATGTGATGAATGTGCAGGCATGCAGATAGGAATAATATTATTCTCACTGCATATCTGGTCGAATTGAGGTGTAAGATGGCTGCTATGGCCGTCGAGAATTAGAAGACGATATCCCCCAGTTGTATGACTAGTAGTAGCAGGAATAAAGAGGTTTTGAAGCCAGCGAAGGCCTATCTCGTCCGTAGTCCATCCATTAGGACTAACCTCAATCCTGCTATCGCGTGGGAGTTTGATATCTTGATACCAACCCTCTATATGGACCTTTCCTTTAAAGATCACACATGGAGGAAGCGCCCAACCAGTAGAGTTAATACACTCGATTGAAGTAACCCATTCTCGATTGCCTGGTTGTACAAGAGAGGCCTTTCCGTAGTAATCAGCTCTAGTAACTACTTGAGCAGTAGCTACTAGGCCCATAGCGAAGCCAGTTTCGTCAAAATTATAGATATCTTCTTGTGCGATCCCGTGTTGCATTATAGTGATTTGTACGCGATCAAACCACTCCCTAATAACTTTAGGGTCTTCGCATTTAGCGCGCCGATAATCATAACGTTGAGTATAGCGAGTTTTCAAGCGATCTTGTCGTTTAATAAAGTTGTATACCCATTTCTCCCCGACTGATTGGATTGGTGTAGTACCACGCTGAGCGAGTAGAATATTGGCCATTTCTCGTATATGAGAGGGTCGGGGAGGCGCTCCACGTCGATCTAGCGATAGAATCCATTGTACGAGCGATTCCTCTTCATTTTGAGTCATTTTATGATTATTGGCGCGTATTTCTGCACGTGTAGTAATACCATGAAGTCGCCTGCGGATAGTTCTCTCAGCAACATTATAAACACGAGCTGCTTCACGAATACTGCAAATTTCTGAATTTTTTACAGCAGAGACTGCTAGTAGGACTCTTCCTTCCTTTTCGATTAAATCTCTTGGATTTTGACGCGCTTTTGGAGGCATGGTTAGTGGTTGAAATGAGCGAGGTGTTTGACCGCGATCAAAATTTAGGAGGTG
>NW_020291059.1:0-32423 GCF_003184525.1 Aspergillus sclerotioniger CBS 115572
TATTGTTCTGGAGTGTAATCCTTGTTTAGTTAAGTTAACAGGCCTTCTGTTTTGACAAGTAGATCCTATCACATAAAAAGTCTTTTATTCCTGCAACCCTGTTTATAGTCTCAAGCTATATTTTATTTCTTAATTTATATACAACTTAATTAGTTATCTATCTATATATAAATTATTTTAATTAAATTTATTAATCTAAATCTTTTATTCTATTACTCTATTAACTTGCATCTTTTCATATAACTTAAAATAAAGAATTATTTTAAAATATTTGTAATTCTATTATTCTTGTATAAGTTAAGTAAATTAAATAAGCTAGTTTAATATAGCTCTAAATATACTTAAGAATAATATGATCATTATAAATAAGTCTTTATTTTTTATTATAAAGACAGACTATACATAAGATTACAGAGTAATCTTAAATCTAAGAATACTTCAATTAAATATTAAAGTTAGTAAATTAATAAAGCTGATAAAAATTCATAAAAATACTTATTAAAGAAATCATTATCCAGTAAAAAAACTAAATTAAATTTAAATTTATTAAAATAATAAAATTAATTATACTTATTATTAGTACTCCTAAGTCTATTCTTCAAAATCTAAAATCATTTCAAAAATAATTATTTTAATTAATTAATATTAATATGTCTCTGTACTCTCTAAACAATTATTTAATTTTAATAAGTTTAAAATAATTAAGATACTTTTAATTTATTTATCGTTTAAATTTAAAAAAATTAATTATAAATTATAATTGTTATCTATTCTTTCAACCTTATATATCTTATATTGCTAGCCATTTTATAAAAGTACTCTATAATTATAATTAATTATATATAAAAAATAGAATATATATCTTAATTAACTATTTTATAATTTTAAATCTTTTAAAAAATATATTTAATAATCTTAACTATATCTGTAATACCCAACTTAAACTATACTATTTAAAATAAGAAAATAAAAAATTTAATACTTACTATATTAAATTTTGCTATGTAGTTTAAGACTAAAATATATTTTAATCTTTATTCTTAATATCAAAAAATAATATTAATTAAAAATTAAAAATAATATTACTAAAAATCTTTTTAAAAGGATTACTACATTCTTATATAATTTCTTTAAATCCTGAATAATTAATATTTATAGTATTTTATTAACCTGAAGAACTACTTTTAGATATATAACAATATTATATTAATCTTTATTATTAATGAAAAAAAGATCTGTAGAGATCTTTCTTAAAAATTATTAAATTGAGATTAATCATATTTAATTATAATTTTATAAACTTATTTTTTACTTATTACTTCTCTTCATACTTAGAAAGTAACTAAAAAATCTAAAGTAAATATTACTATTATAATTTAAATAGATAGTTAAACTGTAATTACCTAGAATCTAATATTTAGATTTTTTAAATTAATTACATTTTTTATTTAAATATATTATATATAACTTAATCTTTCTTAGTATCAGCTGCTATCTATATTTACTAAATATATAATGAAACATTTAAAATTTATTTAATATAGAATTCTTTATATTAATCCTATAGCTAAAGACTATAATACTATTTATATAATTTTTTTTAAATTTTAATAAATAATGAAAAGAATATATCTAACTTAAATTATTACTAGAAACATGTAATCCCATATCTTTATATCATTTTAAAACTTATGATTAAAAAACGTTTTATCAAGAAAAACTTTTAAAATTTTAATTTAATAATTACTTTTACTATATTAAATCCTGATACTCAGTAAATTATTATTTATATAATATTTAATACTAATTACTCTATATCTTCTATTATAAATAAAAACTAGATAAAAACTTACTATCTTTATACTTTTTAAAATATCTGAAATTAATTATAAGATTGAATAAGTCTAAACATAAAATTAAAATAATCACTTACTATACCTGCATAACTTTAAAGATATATAATTATATTTAAAAAATAATTTTTTCCAGATTATTGAATTAATAATATAGTATAGCACCATAATCTTTGTAAGATATATTTAAATTAATATAAAGTTCAAGTAATTAAAATAAGTAAAAAATAACTTATCAGTAAAGTCTGATCATAATTAATTAAAAACAAAATTTTTAATGTTAGTAAAAATATTATTTATAGTAAAATTAATATATTTATCATGGATAAATAATCTGAAAAAGTTTCTTAATATATTTTTAAATATTTCTACTTTTTATTATTATAAAGATCCTATTTTTTGATATAGTGATTGATATAGTTACAAATTCACCCAGTGAGGCTAATATAAGATTTCGATTTTTTAATATTTTAGAAAGGTTTTAATGATTATATAGCATAGATTTCTTTTTAGATATATATAATTTTAAAGTATTAACTTACTAGTTTAGTAACTGAATAGAAGAAAAGATAATAAATACTTTCTTAAGTATAATCTTAATATTTAAATTACTTAACTTAATGAAGACTTGTTTGTGATAATTGATATATTTATTTAATAAATAGAATATAATAATTATATTATTAAGATATATAGTAAAAAGTATGAAGGTTCTTTAGATAAATATTTATTTAATATTAAATAAAAGAGACTAAATTAATAAATTCTAGTATAGTAATATTAAAAGGATTTTGCTGTAATAATTAATAATAGTAAGATAATGATAATAATTTTCACGTACTCGCTACTAATAAAATATTTAATAAACACTGAGTACTGATGTAACGTAATCCACGGCCGAGTGACGCAGTTTTGCCGCCACCTTAAATTATTCAACAACACCACTTCAACGCGTCACCATTCTATATTTATTAGATAAAAATGTCTCTTTCTCAAGAAGACCCATTACAAATGGCTATTTTAGCTATTAAAAATAAAAAAATCTAGTCAAATCAAAAAGCTGCTGATATATTTCATGTATTAGAAGCCACTCTTCACCATCGGCTTCGAGGAAAGAAATCATGAACAGAAACAGGTGCTAACGGCCATAAATTATCGGTTCTTGAAGAAGAAGTCCTTGTTAAGAGACTGCTAGATGCAGATAAACAAGGCTTCTTAATTCAACCTGAATTTCTATATGAAATGGCGCAGATTCTACTTCGCGAGTATATACAAGATCTGATTACAGTTCTTAAAGTTAACTAGGCCTATTTATTTATTAAACACCGCCTTGAGCTATATACAAGATATAATTAAAGGATTTCATATCAGCAGGTAAAGTAAGAGAATCTAAAGATAATAAAACCATGGTTTGAAACTATACGCGATGCTATTTAAGAACATGATATATATATAGATAATATCTAGAACTTTAATAAAACTAGCTTTGTGATAGGACTCTATATAAGTTCTAAGAGAATTACTACATTATTAGTAATTATCTTAAAAGAGAAAGAATATCAGGCTCCGTGGTATTAAGAGCCTAATCCTCTTCTAGATTGGAGGCTTACTAATAGTGCTAATAGCTGGATAACAGATAAAATAAGTCTAAAGTGGTTATTACAAGTATTTAATCCTTTTTCTAAGCTCTATTTAACTGGTGTAAAATGATCAGTTATTTTTAATGATTATTCAAGTTACTAATCTGCAGAATTTGATACTTTTTATAGAGAGAATATAATTATCTGTCTTTATATATCTCTGTATATGTCCCATCTTTAGCTACTTGATATTGATGTTTTTAGACTACTTAAATGTACATACAGTAAATTAGTTGAAGATATGATAAAGACTGGAAATAATTATATTAATAAACAGGATTTTTTATATCTATATTCTTCTATATAAAAGGAAGTCTTTACTTTAAAAAATATATATAACAGCTTTACAGAAGCTGGTCTTAAGCCATTTAATCAAGACCGGGTTCTTGAAAAAATCATATTTCAACTTTACATACTAACACCACCATTACTTACTGAAGGCTTAATTTAATATCATCAGCTTTTTAAACATCTCAGAACTCTTGCCAGATTGATTATAAGGTTTAAAGATTATAAAGAAGTCTTTAAAAAAAAGAACACTTTCCAGCAGTCTAGTTTCTCATATTCAATATCTTGAAAAAGCTGCGCAAATAGTAATAAATACAAACCTTATTTTCCAATAAGGAATAAAGGTTCTACGGGCTGAAAATGAGCAGAAAATAAGGAAGAAAGCAAGAAGGTACATGGCTTGAGGAAATGATCTCTTTATTTCTGTATAGGAAGGTCGTGACCGTATTCAGCAACTTGATACATAGCTTAATAAGCAGGTTGATGAGTCTACATCTGTGCCTCGCCAACGCGCTCCACCACGCTGCAGTGGCTGTGGGACTATTAGACATACTATAAGAATCTGTTTTAGTAAATAACTATTTATTTTATTTCTATATATTCAAATTTGATAGTGTTGTTAGTTGCAAAGCCTCAAATACATACTGGGTGCGGCAAAACTGCGTCACTCGGCCGTGGATTACGTTATATAAACAGTACTTTAATAAAGTAATAATATTATTATTAATAAGCACGGGATAGATATCTAGCTTAGTTTTTTTATTAACTTTGTATAGATTAATGATAATATTATCTTTAAATATAAATTCTTTAGATATTTAAATATTTTATTATATAAAGAAATAAAGTATTCAGCAAGAATATAGTTTTAATATATTTTATTTCATATTGAGTATATAAAGAATTGAATATTCTATTAATAATTTTATGATTATATTAACTGATATAATAAATATAAATCTTGAAAATATAATATTCTTATTTATTTTTTATAAAAATCTCTATTTATTTATATTCAGGAATATTGATAATGCTGATATTAAAAGTATTAGTATTTATCTATATTAAAATATTCAGTAAGTTAATTTATATGTTAAATAAAAGTAAGATTCTTATTATATATAATAATGCCTAGTAGAGTAATTATAATATTATTAAAAATATTATACTTATTAATAAGTAGGCTGTTTAATACTAAGAACTTGTATATATTAATATTATGAAGATTATCAGTAGTAAGCTTTGTAGTATTGGCATTTACCTAATATACTAGAATAAAATTAGAATTAGAGATATTACTTAGATAAGTATAATAAGTAATAATAACAGACTTAAATATTGTATCAAAGATCTTAATAAAGAAAGGGTTAGTATTAATAAAATAGATATGGTATATTAAACACAGGGTCTGATTATTATATATCAATTTAAAATCAAATCTCAATCAGGTAGTAAATTTGTTTTTTAAATTTTAATAAAGACCTTTTCTTATAAATAGCTAGATATAATAAGACATTAGCTGTCAAGATACAGGCTCGCAGGATAATAAGGTAAAAGACTTCAGGCAGATAGATTTAATTAAAGTAACTTAAATTTAAATAGATAGCTAGTCAAGGTATATACAGATTAATAAATAAAATATAATTTAATACTACAAATAAGATTATAAGAATAAAAAGACTTTTTAACAATATATAGAATTATATATAAAGCTTTAATAAGAATATACTTTATTTATATCATAATAATATATTTTCTTTCTTTAAGTTAAGCTCTTACAAGGCGAGGGCTTCTCTAAATAATAATAATTAAAGTTTTTTATAATTTAATAGATATTCTTTAAATCATTAATAAATTTAATAGTAAGGATTAATATTCTATTTACTTTATAAAATATATTAAACAGAAATAGTTTCTTTCTCAGTAATTATAAAAAGAATCTAAAATCTCGTTAATCTTTTATTTTTTAAAGCTGTTGACTTTAATATAAGATGAAAAAGATTAATATTAGCTAGACAGTAAATTATTATTAATAGAAATAAATAAATTAATATTAAAAATTAAATAAATCTTCTTACCGAGTAGAAGTCTTAATTAATAAGTATAAAAATTAATTATTGACTTAATTAAATACTGATTTAAATTATTCTAGTCTAGTTTCTTACTAAACTGTAATACCTTAATATAGTAAATATTAAATTAGATTTTTTAATCTTATTAAAATTTTCAAATATGATAATACTTCTCATCTACTTATTCAGAGTAAGAAGTTTAAATAATAATTATCTTTATCTTTGTAAATTTAATAATAGACTATTTTTTTATACTAAACTGGTTAATATCTTAGATTATTAATTAATTAAAGATAGAAACTGATTTAAATCTTATATAAAAATAAAATCTGTAATTAATAAAGAATAAGATTATTTTAATTATATTTAAATAAGTTATATTAATATAAACTTGATTAATAAGAATCATATATTTTAATTATCTTACAGGTAGTTTATATAAGTCTAGAAATATTATTTAAATATAACTTAATTTTTTTTAGTTTATTTATCAGTCTTTAAATAGTAAGTAATTAATAACTTATACTATTTAAATATTTCATAAGCTATTTCTAGAACTTCAAAATAAATTAAAGTTCTTTATTTAAGAAAATATAATAAGACAGGCTATATAGTTCTCATATATATAAAATATATGTTAGGAGTATAATAATAATATTAGTTACAAACTCATAATAAATTAGATACTTTATTTTAATTAATTAATTAATTAATATTAATATAATATTATAACTCTAACTCTCAGACAGATATATAGTAAAGTTCATTAATATATTTTATTATATATATTTTAATACTGATAAAAACTTTAGATTATTTTATTTTATTTTATTTAAAAAGATTATTCTTCAGTAAATATAATAGTTTTTTATTTATGATTTTATTTATTAATATTAATTAAATTAATAATATTCTTAGATTAATAATTTATAAGTACAGGATTATTCAGAATATCTTAATAATAATTTATTATAAGCTAAACAAGTTAGTTTAGTTTTTTAACTTATTATATTTAAAGATTTAAAAATTGTTTCTTATAAAATAATAAACTTTTTTTTATAAAAGATTAAAAAATATCTACATAATAATTTTACTTATTATTGAAGTCTTTAAAATATTACATACTTATTTTTTTTATATATCTTTTATAAAATTATCTAGATTTTTTTTAATAATCTTAATATATTTTTATTATTAAATATTATATTAACTTAAAAATAAATAACTGGTGTAAGGATTCTTCTAAAAGTCTTTTTTAAAATATAATAAAGATAGATTATATCTCATTACTATAAGATTTTCTTAGTTTTATAGAGCTGGCATATAAGCTAAATCTCGATTTTTTTATTTTAATATAAGCTAGCTTTAGTAAGTATTTATTTCCTTAAAGATTTTTCAACTTTCTGATTAAACTATTAAATTTAATATTATAATAGTTAGATTAATATATAGTCTTAAAATTAAATTAAAATAAAAGTTTTAATTACCATTTAATACTGGTCAAAAAACTTAATTAATATAAAGTATTTCATATTTTAGTAGTCTATGATTATTTAGATTAGATTTAGTATATTCTTAAGTTTTAAATATAATTTTTTAAAGTAGTAAATAATTATAAACAACTTTTTATTATAAATTTTATAATTATATTTAATTAGTAAATACTTCTTTAAAAGAAGATAATAAAATGAAACAGGCTATCTTTCTATATTAAAACAATATTTTAATAAATATATAATTTAAGATATTAGTCTTTAAAATTATTCTATAAATTAAATTAAATAATAAAATATAAAGATTTTCATAAAGATCTTTTTTAACGGATTTAATACTTCTTAGCAAATAAAGATTTATTTAAATAAAATATTTTTCTAATTAAATTTATTAACAGGACAGTAAGCTTTAAGAAATTATAAATAAAATAACAATAAAAATGATTAAATTTTAGAAACATTTATATATTAATTATATTCACCAGAATAGGTTACTTTATAATAATCTTAATTTTCTTTAAATTTATTTAAATCTTAACTTAACTAATAATCAGGTCTTGAAACTATATTTTAATGATTATAAACTTATATCTTAATAATTTAATAAATAAGTCAGCCCTATATAGCTTATTAAGAACCAGATAAATATATTCTAAATATTTTATTTTAATATAGTTATAGATTAGAATATTATCAAGATATACTGTATAATATATATTTAAATCATCTTATTATATTATTAATATATTTTTTAAAAATAACTGGGGTTTAATCAGATTGATAAATATAATTAAAAACTTATATAAGGTCAGACAGATACAAAATATAATTAGATATTTTTAGTTCTTAATAATCCAGTATTATTAAGTATATTAATAATATTAATTTTAATAAAATAATATATTCTTAGATTTTTGAGTCTTTTTTACAAGTAGAACTAGATAGTAATTTTTAATTAAGATAATATTTAAAACTTAATAATCTATATAAACGTAAAGTTTTTTTTCAGTTTTTTTTATAAAAAGAATTAGAAATATAGTAAATAGAAAGCTTAATTAAATAAACTTTTTTTCGATTTTTATAGTAATCATTTATAAAAAGTCTATAATTTATTTTAGAACATTTTATATAAAAAATAAAAAGATTTTTTTTTAAATTTATAATATAATTATACAAGCAGTAGAACAGAAATTTCTTTATCTTTTTTAATAAAAAATATCTATAAATCTCTTAAATTTCTCAGATAATTTAGATTTTTTACGGCTGGAAGTAGTATGCAGGACTGTATTAATTTAATTTATATTTATAATATATATTTGATAATCTTAATAAGTATAGATTATACGGGTAGTTATTAAAATAGATTATATATCTTAATTCTCTAAAAAATATGGTAGGGTAATATATATAGATTATATATATTAATATATTATATAAAGTACAGATCTTGGTTAAGTAAGTAAATATATTATATAATTTATAATAATATAGACTGAAAAACTAGATAATATATTTAATAAAATTTATTTAAAGATTATAAATCTTTAGTTATAGCAGGCTGAGTATGATTAGAAAATAGACTAATTAAATAATTAAGAATAAACATTTTTTCATATGATTATATAGTTTTAAAGTTATCTAAATATAGTAAATAATTATTCTAATCTTATAATTAATTTCAAATATTTTAGGGGGTATAAAGATAGCTAGTAAGTTTTTATTTAATTCTTATTTATAATATAAAATATAAAGTAATTAGTATTAAATATTATATAAATAATAATATATTAAATTAGTTGTTCAGAGGTTTTTCTTTATAAGAAGTTTTTTAATTATAATATTTAAAATAATATAAAAGTACACGATTAAATATTGTGACGACAGCTCCGCCGGGTATCACGTGATGCTTACATCATTCTGTTTGTTCCATTTGCTTTGCTGTTGCCAGTGTTGCTTTTCTCTAGTAAACATTTATAATACTTTCTGTTTTTCTTTTTTCCTTTACGCTTAAATTTCTAGAGTAGTTAGTATTAATATAACTTTATTTTATATTAAACAGCTGTCTTATAACCTTGAATATCTTCTTTCTATGTCTTCTTTTTATTATATACAGTTAGTTCCTATTAAGTTATTAATAGTCTCTCTACTTGTATTCTTAATAATACTTAACAGCTGAATATGACCTATTTCACTGACTAAACTAAATAGAATAATCAAAAAAATAGCTAGATCTTTATCTTTAAGAGTAATTAAAGATTCTCTGTAATAGTTTCTGATAAATTAGATTTAAAAAATAAATTTAATTAGACTAAATTTAATACTTAATATTAAAGAAATCTGCAGTAGACTTTTAATATTCTATTATAAATTTTTATTAATCTGGAAACTGAAAAAGATAATTTTCTTATATTTAAAATAAATAGAGCTAGAAGATTGTTATCTTGATCCGCGAGAAAGAGATAGTAATCAAAAAATAGAATATCTTGATTATGTAGGTATTTTATCTAGAAAAGGAAATTTTATATAATAAAATAGTTTCTAGATTAAAAAAATACTGAAAATCATTGATTTTCTCTTATTTAATAATAGAAAAGATATTTTTTTAAAGACTGGGTACAGGCTATACATTAAAGATTAAAAATTAATCTTATTAACTTTTTATCTTATTATATAACTTATTTATATTACTAGTTATTGTATAAATAATATTAAAAGATATTTAATTTCTAGACTCTGTTATAATATTACTAATCTCTATCTTAATATAAAGGATATTTTGAAATATCTAGAAATTATTTTTATTAATCTAAATAAGACTTATAATATCTGTTACTAGTACAGTAAATTATATATAAAAATTAAAAAGAAATTTTATATCTTTATCTTATATTTTTATTATCTAGGTGTGGAGGCAGGGATTAGTAAAAATATTTAAAAAAAAGATTTATATAATAAAATATGTTTAAATTAATGAAAGTAGTTCTTTACAGTTTTAATAATAAGAATCATTTTTTAATTATTATGTAAAAGAATATACTAATTTTATTAATTTTATTAATAATTCAATAAAATACTATATTAAAAACAATATTATAACTCTTAACAGTTATAAAGAGGCCCGCAGCTCTTATATTATTTTTAGTTTTTTTAAATATTAAAAATATATTTTTTAAAGTTTTTATCTGTGCTTTTAGCATATAATTTAAGAATAAGAAAACTTTAATAAAAGAAAAAAAGTATTTTTACTATAAAAAACTGGATTATTAAAATAAGAAATATTTAAAAAGAAAATTATACTGATAAAGATCTTGAAGATTTTAAAAAAAAGAAATCTAAGCTAGTAAAAGATAATATTTAAAAAAAGACTTCTGTCTGGGTAAGTTAGAAATTTAAGCTAGTATAATAATTTTATAAAATCTATTAGATAATAACAATAATAATTTTATAATTATTATTTTATTTTTTAATAATATTATTCTTGCTTATATACTTACTAATTTTGGAGCTAATATTTACATATTAATAAATATTATTTTTATTATTAAATTAGTATAATACTTTAAGATCTTAATCTAGTTTCTAAGTAAGGCCACTCCTGTAATAGATTTTAATAAAACATTAATTATAAATCTAATTTATATAATTTATCTGAATCTGATAATTAATAAATACTTATTTTTGAAAATCCTGTTTCTTATATTAGACTTAGAGAGATATAATATTATTATAGGCTAGATATAGTTTATTAAGTATAATATTCTATTAAATTATTGAAATAGTTAATTAATCTAATTAAATGAATTAATTTTAAAAAATAAAATAAAAACTAATTTTCTTATAAATATCTCCTGGAGTATTTTAGATTACTTTTGTATAAATTAAAAATATTAATAAAATATAGTTTAGAAAGATTATAAGAATTAGCTTATAAAAATATAATTAAAGTTTTAATTTTTTATTATAGTTTTTTTTATATTAGTAGAAGTAGCCTGTATAAGGCCTTTATAAAAATAAAGTATAATCTAAAAGAAAAGAATAATAATTATTACTATTCTTTTAGTATTATAAAAACAGGATTAGTATTTATATTAAATATTAAAAACTAAATATCTTAATTAAAAAGAATCTATATTTTCTATTCTTAATTAATAGATTATAAATTACTTACATTATATGAAAAATCTTTATTAAATTTAATATAAGATAGAGCTTTTATTAAATTTAGATCCTGTCTCTGAAGACCTTATTTTATTTCAAGTATAATATAACTTATTTAAATACTGTATTCTTTTCTTTAAACTTACAAATAGACCGGCTACTTCTTAATAGTTTATTAACAAAATCTTAATAAAATATCTATATAAGTTTATTACTATTTATATTAATTATATACTAATTTATAGTAATAATATAGCTGAATATAAGTTATATATATAGTTAGTAATTAAAAGGTTATAGACAGTAGGATTACAGACTACTATTTATAAATATAAATTTTATATTACTAGAATTAAATATTTTATATTTGTAATTATTATAGACAGTATACACGTAGACTCTGTAAAGATTATTATAATTATTAAATAAATAATTTTAATAATCATTAAAGAGATTTAATTCTTTTTAAGCTTCTATAACTTTTATTAATAATTTATTAGGATTTATAATAAAATAATATGGTCTTGAATACAGCTTATCTAGAAGAATATTATCTTTAATTGAAGTTTTACCTATATTAAGACTTTTAAAATATTTTAAAATATCTTAATATTAGTATTTATCTTAGCTTATTATAATTCTATATTTCTTATTTACGTGAAAATAGATATAGCAGATAAGGTTATTATTAAAATACTGCTATAATTAGTTAATTAAATCTAGTATTTAATAATTTATTACTTCAAGATTATATTACTTATTAAATATAATTATAATATTTATAATAAGAAATCATTAGTAATTATCTGAATTCTATAAAATAAAGACTGGAATTAAAAGAACTTTAACATTTAGACTATTTTAATATTCTGATTAATTACCGGGTCTTGAAATACTTTATAATTATTAAGTAATTAAATACTTATTAAATATAGTGGGTAGAGTTCCTCTTTTAATACTATTTTCTAATTTAATTCTGTTTTAAAAGTATAATATTCTAGTAGATATCTTGACCTATAAGAATGAAATTAAATATATACGATCTTAATATTATAAATAAGTCTTAGTATTTCTGAAATATTTTATAGATAGAGCTAATATTCGTTTAGTAATTTCTAAATCTGTGATTACTGTTATCTTTATAAAAAATATTTATAGATAATAAATTAGTTTTTAATAATTAATTAAAAATATTTTTTATTAAAGTTTTACTAGGAGCGAGCTTGCTGAGTAAAAGAAAGATATATTATAAAAAATAGAATTATCTTGTTTAATAATCTGCTAGTGATTCTGGATAATAAAGATCTGTATATTTAATTATTAAATAAGATTTATTATTAATTATTAATTATTTATTTAAGCTGGATAAAGATATTAACTTTTATAAAGTACTGATAGTATTTAAAATATATAGATTCAGGATATACTGTATTATCTTAATAATTATTTAATATATAAATAAGAAATATATAACAAGATCTTTTTCTAAGATTTTTATAACTATTATTAATTTTAGATTGATTAAGATGATATTTATTAATAGACTTTTAAATATTTTTAAAAAGCTGCTATAGCTTTAATATTATATTTATAATAATTAATTATTTAAGTTATCTTAATACTTTATCTAAAATTTATGTTTATATAAGAAATAGTCTAGCTCTTCCTAGAGCAGATACATTCTTAATTATAATTTTTAAATATTATTTTATTATATTAGATTATAAAAATGGTTCATATTAGAATTCTAGAATAAGCTCTATTATATATTACATATCAAGCTTAGATTTTAACTGTTGATCATTCTTAGACTGATAGATAAATAAAGATTATAAATCAGTATATTATATAGAGACTTATTCTCTTTATAAATTATTATTAAGATCATTAGTTTGGATTTTTATATTAATTAACTTTATTTTTATAATCTTGCTACAGGAATCTACAGAATTATTATTCTTTATAATGAAGTAAAGGTATAAACTCTGTATCTTTTTTAATTAAATATCTTAAAATGCTGTTATAGATACTGTTAATCAATAACAGGCTTAAGATTTAGCCTGTTATATAAAATAAATATAGAATTTAATTAAGAGTAATATATAGATAGTTTAATAAATGTAAACTTGTACAGTTAATTAGTAATATTACTTTATAAATTTTATTATTAAAAATAAGATATATATTAATATCTGTAATTAGTATTAAGAATAATTATTTAAAAAACTTTCAGAGACCTGGTATAGTCCAGTACTTAGTACTGAGAAAATTAATTATATATTTAAATTTCTATTATCTAAGAATATTAAAGTCTATTTAATCTTTTATTCTGCTAAGCTTTATTTATACAATATTTTAAAACTACTGTCTAGATAGGTTCTTAATCAAGTACTTTTTATTAAAATTAATAATTTTACTAAATAAAAAGTTAAATAGATATTAGAGAGTTGCTTGCAAGCTGGTGTACTATAATACTAAATTAAATAAAATACTATCCTATTATAGACTTTAAGAATATACTCTTTTATTTATATAATTTTTATATTTATTATCCAGATTGCCCGGGGCTCTTTAAAAAATTGATATTACAAATTATTATAATTAAGAAGAATGAATTCACTGCAGATAATAATAATAATAATAATATCTTTTTGAGTGAGGACAATCAGATCTAAATAAAGAGATAATATAATAACAGCTTTACTGGGTATTTTATTTATTTTATTTATTTTATTTATTTTATTTATTTTATTTATTTTATTTATTTTATTTATTTTATTTATTTTATTTATTTTATTTATTTTATTTATTTTATTTATTTTATTTATTTTATTTATTTTATTATTACTAGTATTATTTTTTTTATAGTAAATGTCTGTAATACTTTCTGTTTTCCTTTTTTTCTCTTTATACTTAAAGTTCTAGAGTAGTTAGCACTAATACAACTTCATTTTATGTTGAACGGCCGTCTCATATATTTCTAACAGTAACTTAAACAAGATATATTTTTTAACTATTTATTAAGATTTAGAAAGTAAAATTACTTAAACGGTACTATAATTCTTAATTATAAGACCAGTATAGAAGATCTTATACTAAATAAATCTTAAACTCTCTTTACTATATATCTGGTAAAGATAAATAATAATTAATACTAAAAAAGACTAGATTATATACTGTATATTTAGACAAAATATATAGTTAGTTTAAGGAATCTAAATATTAGATTCTAGATAATTATAGATTAAATATCTATTTAAATTAGAATAGTAATATTTACTCTACATTTTCTAGTTAATATTTAAATATAGAAAAAAGTAGTAGATAAATATTAGAGATATATAAGAAGATATAAAACAGTATAAGATTAATCTTAAAGTTTAAGCTAAGTCTTATATTCCAAGTTTATATAGTATAAATAATATATATATATATATATATATAAAACCGAATACTAGCCTTTCAAAATTTCCGGTAATTAATATAATATTTATTTTATTATAATATCTAATTATATAGATTACTTAATTAGATAATTCATTTTCTTATAAGTTCTGTAATTTTAGTCTACTGAAAAAATATACTATTTATTATAAAATTATTTAAAATATTTAATATCTTTTTTTTCTTATATAGACACCTCACCCCGAGATACTAGGATATTGATCATAGTAATATTTATATAATCTATAAACATTTTTAATATTTTCTAATTAAAAAGATCTTGTTAGATACAATTATATATTAATACCGGGTACTTTTACTGTATTTACTATCAATTCTATTAAATTATCCTATCTATATCATATACAGAAAGCAGTTTTATACTTATAGTTCTCTTTAATCTGAATTCTATAATATGTATCTTGTGGATTAAGTTTAATAAAGATCTAGATATTTTTAAAGAGTTTATTATTTTACTAATAAGAAGCAGCGGATAGTAATTCTAGATTATAATTATATTTTAATTTTAATAATCTATATAAAGATACAGTATTCTATTTTTTTTAAAAAAAATAAACAAGACTAATACTTCTACCAAACTTTATAAGAATTATATCTAGCCTTTCTAAAGTATTGTTAAAATATAATCTTTTGTTATTTTTAATTCTATTTCAAATAGGTTATTAATAAAGTTATATAAGGATTATATTTCTTCTTTAATTTAATTATATAGTTTTAATCTGTATATAAGAATAAGATAGTAATTATTATATAAAGAAGATATCTGTAAAGTTAAAGATTTCAAAAAACATCTTTATTTAGTTTATTTTTTAAAAACTTATTATATATATTTAGATTATATAGTTTATAGCTTCTATATAAATTATATAAATATATTCTTTTTATAAAACTTAATCTATTTTTTCTTTACTGATAATATCTAGAACTACCTGTATAATTCTATATTATTAAGTATTGTTTTCTAGTTTATATTAGGATTTAGACTTTACAGTTATAATAAACTTAAAATAATCTTATAATCTTATATATTTATTATATTAAACTAGTAATAACCCTGCTTAACTTTCTTCTTATAGTTAATTATATTAACTGTAAGATTATATTATTTGTAAAATAGAATCTTATATTTATTTAAAGCTTAAATTCTTTATAATGACTTATTTAACTTTTTTAAATATTACTTTAGTTATAGTTTACTAAGTTAACCTATATCTTGCAATTTATTAATATACAGACTGATATTACTCTTATTTATACTAATATCAAAATAATAATATTAATAAAGTTAAAATCTCTGTACAGTGGGAGTTCTAGTACTATTACTGTAATGAACTCTTCTAGGGGAAAAGGTCAAGACAAGACCATAAGGCCATCATTACCCGCAGATACTTCTGCGGGCCTCTAGAGTCCCCTATATACTCAGGTACACCCTGGGAGGAGGTATGTAACAACCCTTGTAAGGACTCACTTCCTTACAATTACTATATATAAAACTAGAGTATACAGTTTTTTATTTAGTTTTTTATACTTCAATATTATTATTCTATTATAATTATTTTAACAGCTTTCTTTTTTATATATATAGCATTTTCTGTAAATATTAATTATCTAATAAACCATCTTTATCTTTTTATCAGGGATCTTGCCCACAATTCTTCTACATCTATATATCAGTCTTTTAATATATAGCTATATTAAAAAATGTCTTTTTTAATAATTATTATACTATATATTCAGTATTTTTCTTTTTAAAATTATTATAAAGATTGTAGTATATTTACAGACTAATTCTAGATCTCTATTATTATTTATTTAATAATATATATCATTATCCTGTCTATCTGTCTATTTTATCTATCTACTATTTTTCTATTATTTTATTACTTTATTAATTTCAGGTATCTAAAAGTCTCAGTAACTAAATATTACTATTAAACTTCTTTTTTTGTATTATTTTCTTTCTATCTTTCTATCAGTTTTATTATTATTTACTTTATTATCTCTATTTTCTCTATCTCTTTTACTATCTGAAAACCTTATTTTTTATCTTATATTCTATTCTATATTTTATCAGTTTACTGTATTTATATTAAGAATATTAGATATCATTAAAATATAATCTTCAAGTTACTGAACTTATTAAATTACTTTATTTCATATTTTTCCAAATTCTCTCTATACTATAAAATTTAATCAAGATATCCTGTATTATATAAATTATATGTTCATTAAATTATATATAAAAAAACCCGCATCTACAAGTCACTATTCTTGCTTCCTTAATTAAAATATTAATAAGAATATTTTTAATAAGATAATCAAGAAATTCCTGTATTTAACCAACTTTATTACTTACTCTATTAGATATCTATGATAGATTTCTGTATATCTTACTAACATACTGTTTAATTTCTTTTATTTACTTAATTATTTAAGATCTTTTTCTTTATCAAGATCACAAAGTACTAGTTTATTTATAAATCCTGTTACTACTACTTCTGAATTTATAAACTTTATATCTTTTTCTATAATTTCTAAAAAACTAAATACTCATTCTTAATATTTATCTTAAGCTAAGATTCTTTCTAGAACAACCACTCCTGAAAAAATAAAACTTTAATAATTTCAATTATTATCTATTTAATAAAAACTTTTAAACTTTTATACTTTCCATAACTATATTATCTTATCTTTTCTTCTTTTACTAAACGTATTCTTTAATCTAAATCTATATTAACCTAAGTACTATATATAGTATCATCAAACACCATATTTACTAATTATAATGTTATTATTAGCTATTAATTTGAAAAACTCTATATATCATATATTAAATATTATTAAAAAATACTCAGTAATCCTTAAGCACTTTTAAAAACTAGTTAATAATATTATTTATAAATATATAAGTTTTAGATAATAATACTATTATTTATTAATTATATATTCAAATTCTAAATCCTTCCGGTAACAAGCATTTTAAAGTTAGTAATAATAATAATTATATTTCAGGCTATTAGAATGTGACAGCGGAACAAGAAAGACGATGAATGTAGAGTAGTATGATGATCCGTCTAGGAGCAAGGGGCCCGTCGACATAGCTATATACTGGAACACTGACATACAGATGTGGAAGGCGCGGGGAAGACCTCCAGCAGGAAGGCGGGGTCGTGACGTCAGGTGATCGACGGATCGCCGCAGGGAACCGGAACCTCCGCTACATACATGAAGAAGGGACCCGGAGCAAGAAAGACAATGAATGTAGAGTGGTATGATGATCCATCTAGGAGCGAGGGGCCTGTTGACATAGCTATATACTGGAATACTGATATACAGATGTGGAAAGTGCAGAAAAGACCTCCAACAGGAAGATAGGATTATGATATTAGGTAATTAACAGATTACTGCGGGGAACTAGAACCTTTATTATATATATATAAAAAGATCTAATAAAGTAGCCACATATCTCTGTAAATAAAAGAAAGACAAAATTACTATTATATAAATAAAAAGTAGAAAATAAAGTAGAAAATGATAATATTACATTAAATATCAGAACCAAGATATTTTTTTATATTAATAAATAAGGTCTGGAGTATTCATATCAACTTTATAAATTTAAAAGTTATAATCTATTTTATAACTGAGATAATGAATAAGATATTATGTAAAAAAAGAGCTATAATCATAATATATATAGTATTTTTCAAGACTATAATTAATTTTTCAGTAATCTGTATATACAGGACCAGATTTAGTAAGACTATATTTAAATAGATTAATATTAGTAAGATTAATATTAGCAGAGCTGTCTTCATTATTTAGAAAATTAATAAAATAATTATTTATATAAATGAATATTATTAATATAGAAAAAGATTTAAGTTAAGTGATTAACAGAATATTATAAATATCCTACAACTTAGATAAGTTTGAATGATAAATATATCTTCCAACATATTAAACAACTATATAAAGACTGTTATATTATTAAGAAAGCTTTATATATTCCAAGACCTTAATACCAGATAGTAAGTATCTTTCATAGAGTCAGATCAGGATCTTATTATCAAATTTAAAGAATATAAACTGATAATATTTATTATAATAAAGCTTTATATATATAAAAGCAAACTTTATAACTTCTTCAGTACTAAGATAAGAAGATATATAATCTTGATTAAATAATAAATTCTTTAGTAAGTATCAAGATTAATATAGATTTATATTAAAAAGTAAGTAGAAAGATATTCACTTAGTAAAAGTACTTAAAATTATATTAAAACTACTGATAATAATTAGAAGTTATAAGATCTAAAATAAATCTTAAATAACTGTATAATATATTATAATCTTAATAATCTGAAATATATATTCAGTTTGACTATTAATTTATAAATAATATACTATACTATAATGTTATAATATACCTAACTTGAGAAACAATCCTCTTCAAATACTGCTAGTAAAGTAAATATTATAATCGAAAATAAAACATGTAGTAAGGCTTAATTACATCTTTATAAAGAAGCAAGAAGTTCAGTATTTTAATAAATAACTTATTATATAAATAACCCGGAAATTAAACTTATATACTAAATAAATTTATTAGTAATTATTAATATCTAGTTATATTAAATATCAGAACAAATAATAGATAAAAGAATAATAATAAAATTTAAAGTAATTATATAAAAAGATTCAGGGAATATATTAATTAAAGTTAATTATAAAATATATACTAGTGTGATTTGTTCAGTATATATATAAAATAATAAGTAATATAATTATATAGTAGCTTACAGTCTTTATATATAATTATACTATCTAGAATATTGAAATATTTATCTAAATCTTAATATTCATATTCATCATAAATAAGTTAGAAGACTTCTTATACTATAATATATAATAAATAAAACTAAAAGTCTATAAATATAAGATATATTAATAAAAATAATATGTTATTTTTTATAAAGAGAATATCTTTATTATTAATATAATAAAAAAGAATAGCTTTATAATCAGAATATAAGATTTTAAAAATATAATATATATTACTGTTAAGATTAATATTATGCTTAATAATTTAATTATTAAATAACGTAATCCACGGCCGAGTGACGCACACGGCCGTGTGACGCAGTTTTGCCGTACCCAGTATGTATTTGAGGCTTTGCAATTAACAACACCATTAAATTTGAATATAGAGAAAATGAAATAAATAGCTATTTACTAGGATAGCTTTTTATAGTATGTCTAATCGTCCTATAGCCACTGCAGCGTGGTGGAGCGCGTTAGTAAGGCATAGGTGTAGGCTTATTAACCTGCTTATTAAGCTGTGTATTAAGCTGCTGAATGCGGTCATGACCTTTCTGTACAGAAATAAAGAGATTATTTCTTAGAGTCGTGCGTCTTCTTGCTTTCTTTCTTATTTTCTGCTTATTTTCAGCCCCTAGAACCTGTATTTCTTGTTGGAGAAGAAGGTTTGTATTTATTCCTATTTATGCAGCTTTTCCAAGATGTTGAATATGAGAGACTGGACTGCTAGAAAGTGTTCTTTTCTTTTAAAGGCTTCTTTGTAGTCTTTGAACCTTACGATCAATCTGATGAGAGTTTTAAGGTCTTTAAAAAGCTGATGATATTAAGTCTTTAGTAAGTAATGGTGGTGTTGATGTGTGAACTTAAAAGATGATTTTTTCAAAAATCTGGTCTTGATTGAATAACTTAAGATCAGTTTCTGTAAAGCTGTTATAGATATTTTTTGAAGTAAAGATTTCTTTCCATACAGAAAAATATAGATATAGTAAATCCTGTTTACTAAAATAATTATTTCCAGTCTTTATTATATTTTTGATTAATTTATTATATGTATATTTAAGCAGTCTAAAAATATTAATATTAAGTAGTTGAAGAAGATGGGACGTATGTAAAAACATATAAAGATAGATAATTATATTTTTTCTATAAAAAGTATCAAATTCTGTAGATTAGTGACTTGAATAATTATCAAGAATAAGTAACTGTTTTATACCAGTTAAATGGAGCTTAAAAAAAGGATTAAATAGTTGTGATAATCACTTTAAGCCTATTTTATCTGTTATCCAGTTATTAGCACTGTTAATAAGTCTTTAATCTAGAGGAAGATTAGGTTTTTAATACCACGAAGCCTGGTGTTCTTTTTTTTTAAGATAATTATTAATAATATAGTAATTTCTTTAGAACTTATATATTTAATAATTATTATCTATTCACGATTGTCTTGAATAACTCTTTGAGGTCTTTCACTGTACTTTACTGTAGTAATAATCTTAAAGATTATATAGAACTTTATTATAAAACTAGTCTTATTAAAGTTTTAAATATTATCTTTATATATATTATATTCTTGAATAGTATTACATATAATTTTAAACCATGGCTTTATTATCTTTGGATTCTTTTACTTTACTTACTGATATAAAATCCTTTAATTATATCTTGTATGTAGCTCAGGGTGGTATTTAATAAATAAATAGGCTAGTTGATTTTGAAAACTGTAGTCCGATATTGTGTATGCTCGCGAAGTAGAATCTGTGTTATTTTATATAGAAATTCAGATGAAATTAAGAAGGCTTGTTTATCTGTATCTAGTAGTCTCTTAATAAAGACTTCTTCTTTAAGAACTGATAATTTATGGCTGCTAGTGCGCGTTTCTGTACGTGATTTCTTTTCTTAAAGCCGACGGTGAAGAGTGGCTTCTAATACATGAAATATATCAGTAACTTTTTGACTTGACTGGATTTTTTTATTTTTAATAGTTAAAATAGTTATTTATAATCGGTTTTCTTGAGAAAGGGACATTTTTATCTAATAGATATAGAATGGTGACGTGTTGAAGTAATGTTGTTGTTGAATAATTTAAGGTGGCGGCAAAACTGCGTCACTCGGCCGTGGATTACGTTAGTAAATATAATAAAGTTTTAGTAACAATATTGGTTCAACTAGAATAATAAATAATATATAACCTAAATTACTGTAGATAATATAAGACTCTGATTAGATATAAGATTAGTTTATTAGTAAAAACAGTGTTCAGAAATAGTTATACAGTAATATTTATTAATAATTAATAATTAATATAGATAATAACTAGCTAGACTATATATTTAATTAATTTATAAACTTTCTAAAATATTTATATTAAGCAGGAAACCTCCAGTTCTATAAGCTAATATTAATATTTAGTTAATATTAATGTACAGCTGAGACAAAGTACTAGATGAATAAAAGTATGAAAAGAGAGAATAACTAACTGTATTAATATACTTATAATTAGAATTAAGATAATATAATATAATACTGTAATCTTTGCGGGAAGTATCCAGATTAATATAAGTTAAAATAAATAATTAAAGTAAGAAATAACTTACTAAAAAAATCAGATTGCAGCTAGAAAAAAACTTAATATTTAATATTTATAAAATTATTATATAAAATAAATATAATAAATTAATTACAAGTAGATTATTTAGAAGAGTTTTTAGAAGTATTTTTAAATATTTCAGTTTTTATTTTTATAAAGACTCTATTTTTTTTAATATCATAATTAATATAATTATAAAATTAACTAGTCAGTTAATATAATACTTAAGGTTCTTTAATATTCAGAGAAACTTCAATAAATATATAATACAGAGTTTATCTTTAAATATATATAAATTTAATATATTAACATACTGATCTAGTAAACAGACAGAAGAGAAAGCAAGAAAAGCTTTTTTAAATATAACTTTAATATTTAAGTTACTCAATTTAAAAAAGACTTATTTAAGATAATTAAGATATTTATTTAATAAATAAAATATAATAATTATATTATTAATATATATACAAGAGAAAGCACGAAGGTCCTTTAAATAAATATTTATTTAATATTAGATAAAAAAACTGAATTAATAAATCTTATTATTATAACATTAAAAATCTCCTAATTATAATAGCTAATAAAAATAAAATAATAACAATAATCTTTATATACTGATTATTAATAAAATATCTGACATGCGTCCAGTACTAATATATAAAAACAATACTTTAGTATAGTAATAATATTTTTAATAACAAGCACGGGATAGATATCTAGCTCAGTTTCTTTATTAATATTATATAAATAAATAATAATATAATCTTTAGATTTAAATTCTTTAGATATGTAGATATCTTATTATATAATAAATATAAAGTACCTAGCTGGAGTATAGTCCTTAAAATAGTCTATTTTATCTTAAACATATAATAAATCAAATATTTTATTAATAACTTTATAGTCACACTGACTAATATAGTAAAAATGGATTTAAGAATATAATATTCTTATCTATCTTTTTATAAAAATCTCTATCTATTCATGCTCTAGAATATTGGTAATACCAATATTAAAAATATTAATATTAATCTATATATTAAAGTATTTAGTGAGTTAGTATATGTGCTGAATAACAGTAGGATTTTTACTATAAGTAATAAATAATATTTAATATAATAATAATAAAGCTTTTTTAAAAATGTTATATTTATTAATAAGACTTTCTAATACTGATACTGAAAACTTGTATACAGTAAGTCTATTACAATTATTAGAGATATTGGTAGAGATATTAGTTAATTAAACAGTACTTATATTAACAAGATGAGTATAGTATATTAATCATAAGATTTAATTTCTATTAATTAATTTAAAGATCACATCTTATTTGGATAAATCGTTTTTCTAATCCTGATAGGGACTTCGCCCTGTAAATAGCCAGGTATAATAATATATTAGCTAGAGTAGATAGGTATAAATAATATATAATTAATTTTTAGTATATAATTTATAATAAAAATAAAATTCTTGCCTATATAAATAATAGTAAAATAATAATTAAAATTAGTTATTATTTTCTTACAGCTTATAATATTTACTTTAAGAAGAATATTAGGCTTTATGTCCGTGATTAAGTAAACTTTAACTTTAATTTTAATATATCTATAGATAATGGATAAAGTAGATGTTGATATTACTGAAAGTAGAAAATAAATATTGAATAATATATATTCCGTGGAAGAATATTTAGAATCAATCTTAGTAATATTAATTAAATATTCTATAAAATAGATCTGAATATCAAGAATCTTTTAAATAAAAGTAGTATTAATAATATTTAACAAATAATCTATATCAAAATATATTTAGTAAAATAAAAAGTATTATTTAATTTAATATCTATAATAACTGTATATTATAAATATAAACCAAGAGAAATATTATCTCTAGATAAAGTTTTATCATACTTCATTATTTACAGATTTGAGAATATAATAATATATACTTCTTCTAATATTAAAGTAGATTTGCATAGGCCCGTAGACGTGGAACAAGATAAATATTTATATAATTTATTATTAAATAAAAATTCTTTATAACAGATAAAACAGCTAATAATAATACAGTCATAATTAGGAATATTAATATCTAGAGATTATAAAACAAAAAAGTTAATATTATTATTAACCTCTGTGTAAAATCCATAGAAATCATTATTTTAAATACAGATCTGAAATCCAGCTTAGTATAATATATATTATCAGATAAATTAAAATTGTTAGATAGATCTTAATCATTAAGATTACTAGTATAATAAACACTGAGATCACAGAACAGATTTATTATAATTATAATTATAATTATTATCTAGTTAATGATTATATAATATAGATATTTAATAATCTTAATTCTTATAAAGCAGAGCATTACTGGTAAATATAGTATAAATTTTAATATATTGATTATTATAGTTATTATACATACTATAGTTTCATGATTAATAATTAGATAGATACTGATTAAAGTGCTGCTTATATTACTGACTATCAGTTTACCATTATTTAGTTATCAACTATTAGAGTTATAATTCACAAGATCAGATTAGATAGTATTAATATCATAAGAATATTATTAACTATAATATAATTAATAATTAGCTTTACAAATTCCGCGGTGGCTGGTAGATTTAGTTTTACTATCACAGTCTACTGGTATTCTAGTTGTTAGAATATCTATACCTATTATTAGAATTTCAGTCAGCATTTTGATTGTACTGATTATTTGTTTAAAATAATATCTTGGTAAAAACATTATTAATTACTGTTATAGTAATTATTACTACTAAAGCACTGTCTGTAATTACTATAAAATTAATTAATATTATATTAAATATAATAAATAATATTAATATCAGCAAGATTTTACTACATAAATAACTTCTGAATAAGTAATTATATTAAAAAATCTAATTTATTTTTCTCAGTAAGTTATAAAATATATTACTGAAAGTATGCATCAAGATAATTCTATATAAATAATATTTATTAATAAATAGTACTTATATTAATAGTATAAGTTAAATAAATAACTTCTTATATAAATTCTTAGATAGAATATTAAGTCTGAACATCAGTAAAGATATATTTTATTATACTGAACTTGTTTATAGTAACAGCAGGATTTGGTTTAAACTACTTAACAAGTTTATAAAATATACTATCTTCTAAAAAGACCAACTCTTTAATTAAATATCTTTTTTAAATCAGAAAGCTTAAAACTGTATTATAATATAACAGCACTATAAAAGCAGACAGTAATATTAACTTTGATCAAGACCTTACTTTTATATAAAATAATATTATATATACAGTCAAGAAATGTGCTTGTATCTTTATAATAGACTAGATTTCTAATATATTTTATAACAATATTATCTTTTATATCTAGCTAGAAATAACTAACTTTATTAATCTTCTAGTAATGTGAAATACTATTATTATTACTAAATTCAAGATATTTATTATTAAGAGAGTCTAGAGTTTAGATATATAATTAATAAATAGTAATATTATTATTTAAGACATATTGTTACAGATGAATCAGTTAACTAATTCTTAAATATATCTAAGCATTGCTGAGTACTTTTAATAATATTCAGTATATTATATATAAATAATTTATCAGACTAATAACCAGCAGTAGTGGTAGAGTTAGAAAATATGATATTTAAAATATCTGTATATAATACTTGGCTTGATATAAATTTAGTTTATAAAGATGATTGAATACTTTTAATAAAGAAAAAAAAGATAACACAGTTATAAAAAGTATAAAAACTTAAAAATCTTTACTGGATAAAAATAATTAATATAAATAATTTTTTTCGAAATAGCTATACCAGAAGTAACAGTTTCAGCTTGAGAAAACTAGAATGTATCTAGAATTAGAGTTTAATCTTTAAACGATATAGGAAAAGAGATTTATATAAGATTTATAAATTTAATAATAATAATAACTAGATTAACAGATAAGCTGGAGCTCCGTGACCTTGACAAAGAAATAAATCTTAAATTACTAAGTAAATAAAGAAAATTAGAAAAAATCATAGTATCAGTAGAATATATAAAAATCCACTATAAATATCTAATAGAATAAGTAATGAAGTTAGTCAGACATAGGAATTCTTTAATAATTTTATTAAGAATACTTTTATCAATATCCCAGTCAGAAGAGTAAAAACAGTGATTTATAAATATAAACTTTTAAACATATAGTTTAATGAGGGTGTAGTCTATATAGTACAGAGTATCTTGATCAAACTTTACAGTATAGAGAGAATCTAAAAGAATACAGAATAAAGTAATTTAATAAGCAAGTTCAGCAATTCAGAGATATACAGTAAACTAACAAGAGACAAGACAAAAGAGTGAGGTTTTCTAATAGTAGAAAAGATAGAAAAGATAGAGATAATAAAGTAAACAATAAAACTAATAAAACATAGAAAGAAGATAATATAAAAAAGAAACATATCTAGTAATAATACTCAGTTACTAAGACTTTTGAATATCCAAAATTAGTAAAACAATAAAGTAACAGGAAAATAAACAGATAGAATAAATATATAGTATTATAATAATCTATCCAATAGTGAGGAGGCTTATTAATATAACTATATACTAAAAGTCTGATCTATAAATATAGAAGACACAAAGAAGACCTCCAGTAAGAAAGCAGAATCATGATATCTGGTAATCAACAGATCACTGCAAGGAACCGGAACCTCCACTACATACATAAAGAAGGGACCCGACCGAGCAGTCACAGTAGGATAAATTATTAAAATAAGAAAACTATTTTAAAATCTTTAACAAAAAAGTAAAGTATCTTATGATTATTTAATATAAGAAATATTATATAGAATAGACTTACTAGATTAGTTAAGAAATCATGATATATATAAAGAATATTATAATAATCTAGTTTAATATAAAGTTAGATTACTATAAATTTAGTTTTTTTATAATTATTAATATCTGGATCTTGCAGTTATATAAACTGTAATTATTGTTAAAATATAAAAATCTATATTCAGTATTTTATATTTTGCTATTAAAATCTTATAAGATTAGACTGGAGATTTAATATTATTTATTATTAATTCTAATTAATTAAGAACAAGACTAGCAGGTTAATAAAATTATTATATAAAGAAATATTAAGAATATATAAATTGAAAACTTTTAGTTAGATAGTTCAGATACTTCCTGAACAATAATACTTAAGAGGTTTTAATATATATTAAGAATATAAAGACTTTTTAAGTGTAATAGAATAACTAGAAAAATAGCATAAATTAAATCGATGCATAACTTTGTAAGTGAAGAAGGTTTAAATAAATCTAAAGAAGAACTATAACGTGAATCTTAATATAAAATTATATAAATGGAAATATATTATTATTTATTAATTATAAGAAAAGAAAAATGCTCTGAAAATTTTTTAATTAATAAAATAGTATAAAAAAATCTTTAAGAATAACTGCAGTAGTTAGTAATCCTGTTTTTAGAAATAATATATTTAAACTTATAAAAGAAAAGTGATCGCAGTACTAAAGTATATAAAAAAAGAGAAGAAACAGTCCTAGGAATGTTAAAGAGGATGTTAATAGAGATAGTAATAATAATAATAGTATTATCTTTATATATATTATCTTTACAGCTAGCTTTTTATTAGTGGCAGACTGCACTCTGGAAAATAATAACTGCTATTATAAATTTGATCTGATATAATATACCGTTAGATCTTGTTTAACAATAATAATATATTTTTATAACTGTATTTATAAATAGAAGATACTTAGTAAGAATTTATTACTCTTATTAGTAACTGTATGAAAGTTCAAACAGAATATAACTTACTAGCTTATAGAAATAGTATATTCTTGAATAATATATATATTTATAATAATTGAGATAATAATAGTAGACAAATTATTTATTATAAGTCTTACTGAGATGTGAAACTTATCGGTAATACTAAGAACCACTTCCTTAATATATATTATTAATATTATAAGAATTATTAGTCTTAGGCGCATGGGCAGTATATATTTAAGATATTTAATTAATAATAATTATCTAAACAGCAGGAGGGGCAGTAGTAGTAGTAGTGATATAATAAGTTATATAATAGATATAAACAGTATAAGAAGTATAAAAAGAATAAAAAATTATTTAAAATACTAAATAATTTTTTAAAAAATCATGATAAAATATATTTTAACGCCCCCATATACTATCAGAAAAAGGGGAGGAAAAAGTAAAAATCTGATAAATAAGATAGTTAATATAATTTTTAAGATTATTAACATAAACAACCAGCTGCCTGATTATTAAGATATTTAATATATAATATATAATATAAAAACCAGGTAACACTACTATTAAGTAATTAAATAATAATAATAAGATATACAATAAGAAATAAATAATATAATTAAAAAGGAAACTACTGCTAGTAATATAATACAACTAATATATATATTAAAAACTATAAGAACAAGATATTTGATAGAAAAAAAGCAGAAAAAGAACTGCACAGACAGTAAGAGAATAAGAGCCTTTATATTCATAATAAAATCAAGTTATTTACAAGTAAGAATAATTTCTTTATTTAATTTATTTATTTATTTACTGTCTACAATACTACTACAAGTAAGCTAAAGAAATAGAATCTATACTATTATGTATTATTCAGATAAAGTATCTCTTTTCAAAATAATAAGAAGAAGTCCATATAGACTGGATAATTTAATAAAAATAACAGTAAATATAGCGGGAGTACCTGATACTGATATATAATTATATTAAATAAGATTTCTTTAAATTAAGGAGTGTTAAGACTATATAAATTATATGAATATTATTATAATTTATATCTTACTACCTCAGGGCGAGGTGCTAGTATAAGAAAAGAAAGAATATCAAATACTTCAAGTAATTCTGTAATAGATAATATATCTTTTTAATATATTAAGACTACAGGACTTTTAAAGCGATAGATTATCTGATTAAGTAACTTACGCAGTCAGATAATTTAATAAAATATTTATTATACTGGCTACTAAAAACTCCGGAAGGCCAGCAATTAGTTTTATATGTGTATATATATACATTATTTCATTCTATAGACTCAGAATATAAGACTTAGCCTGATCCCTAAGGCTAACCTTGCACTGTTCCACGTCTTCCTACGTACCTTTAACACTAAGATTATAGAAAGTAATCTCTATAATTAAATTAAAAATAATTATTATATTTTTAACTGTAACCACCAGAAATACATATTATAAATATTAATAAAATTAACAGATTATAATATATATTATATATCTAATTATATAAGGACTAGCATCCCGCTTAAATTATGAAAATAATCTTAAAAAGCTAGATATAAGTCTCTAATTATAAAAAATATAATATTTAATAAAGAATACTAATCTAACCACAGATATAACTATCCAGCAATATTTATAATTTAATAATAATTCTTATTTTATTTAAGATAAGATTCTGAATAATATAATTAATATATTTATAAATTAATACTAAGATTAAATAATAATCTTAATTAATTATAATAAAAAAAGTTCTATAAATCTCTAGATATACTTTTAAAAAAATAATTTATAAATAAACAGTCTCCGGATAGTCGGGACAGCCAAAATATTTAATAAAATATAAATAATATAATTATATAAAAAATAAGAAAAATATAAAGAGAAAAGATTATAAAAGATTAAACAGTACTGAAAATATTTATAAAAAATTAATTACTTAAAATCAGTCCTATATATATATCTTTATAAAAAAGAATATATTTATTGTATTAACAGAGATATCAGCTAATATAAAAAAGCTATAATAATAAAAAAAAACAGTAATAAACAGTTATAATATTATTAACTATAAGCCTGAAACTTACTTACAAATAGTATAAACTTACTATAAAAATAATAACCAGTAAAGATCTTATAGAAAAAATAAGAAAAGATTTTATAAAAAAATAACAGTAGCAATAATAATAATTTCTATATTGTAAATAATAATAATAACAATAATAATATAATTTTAGATATACAAGCAGAGCTTACAGTAAAACAATACTATAAAATATAAGTTATAAATATTAATATATAAGACTAACTTACTGATAATATATAAAGAAAAGAAATAGATATTAATATGAAAAAATAATTCTTAACATTATATAAAGTATAGTTAAAAATAATTGATAAAAAAAATTATATTTTAAGTAAGATAACGTATAAATAGTAATTAAATAATAATACTTACTATAAACTAACCATTATAAAAGATAGAAAAGAAAGCTGTACATATAAGTTTACAGAGAAAGAAATTAGAAATAAAGAAAGAGAATCTAGTAAAGTTGAAAGAATTATAAAAAAATGATTCTAGATAAATTAAAATCAATGTAAAATATTAATAAAATCTTAAATTCTAAGCTTTAATTCATACTTGAAAAGAAAATACTATCAACTATTTATTTTATATGAAATATAAATAATCTATAAGAGAATATAAGATTCTATAAGAATAAGAATAATAATAAATACAGACTAACCATAAGAAAATAAGATAAAAAAACTAATATATAATAAAATAGCTAAGATTAAAAAAATTCTAAGTCCGTGAAATATTAGTTAAAATATTATAAAAAAACTAGGTAAATATTTATAAATAAAAGATAAAAGACTACTTTTTTCTTACTTAGTTTTTTTTATAGCAAATTACAAGTAAGAATTTTGATAATATTTATTAAATATAGAGGTACTTATATATAATAGTTCATATAAAGATATTATTATAAAAAAAGATTAATTATTACAGATTATCTACTACTTGCAGCCTTAAAAATTAAGATCTTAAGAAAGAGAATAATTATAAGAATACATATTTCTATAATACTCACAATGGAATTATATTATAAAAAATATTTATACTGATATCAGCCTTATTACAAGCCTTAATTAATAAGATCTAGAAGTTATATATTCTATAGTCTACTCACAAATATAAGTATCCGCGAGGAGTAGAAACTAGATAACTAGTAACAATATCTTAGGAAAATACACCTGTACATTAAACATATCATGATACAGATATATTCTTCACACTACCTCAACCTTTTATTCTTTATATTCTTTATATATAGTTTAAATAACTATAAATATTACTAGTAAATATACTGTATAAATTATTATACTAATTCTTATAGATTTTATTTAATATTTTGATTTAAATCATTCTTTAATTAATATAATTAAAAGACTTAATAATTTTTTCAGATACAATTTTCTTATATAATAAAGAATATTCTTTTAATATATTATTTTCATAATAAAAAATACAGTTATAAGATAGGATATAGTATTTATTATATTTATCTTATTATTTATAAGGTCATAATTATTCATTTTAAAATAATTTCTTAACTTTACTATATAGTAATAGTATTTAGTTATACTGTTTTTATAATATTTTATATTCAGCACTACTATAAGTAGTTTTATAATCTTTAATTAAGATAAAAAATCATAATATAATAAAAGGACTTTTCTTTATTAATTAAATAAAATTAGAAGAATTACTTCTAGATCCTGTAATTAGTATATTTTAATCTATTTTATATCTTTTCTTAGTTAGTATCATATTTAGTTCTACTAGTTATTTCTGTAATTATAATTTCTTAATTTCTATTTTCTTTATATAGTTTCTACTTTAAATTAATTATATTATTTTTTATTATTTTTGAAATAGTTAATTAATCTAGTTATATCTACAGGCTTCTTACCATACTATAGATTTAATCTCTTAAAATATAAAGATTTAACAATAGAATTATTTAATAAATCAGGTAAGCCTTTTTCTAAAGTTATATCTTAAGTATAAGATATTATTTTCAATTTCAGGTCTTCTTTATAAAGAAAGTAATTAGAACCATTAAAAATATATAGAAAAATATAGAATAATATAAGATTTATCTTAAAATTTAAGTTAGGTCTCATATTATAAGTTTATATAATA
>NW_020291060.1:0-28590 GCF_003184525.1 Aspergillus sclerotioniger CBS 115572
ATATTAAGTTTAGTCAAGATATTTTTAAACTAATCTATTATTTTATAAACAAAAGATAATAAATAATAATTATGAATTATAATTATTTAGATTTTAATAGTCTATACAGAGATACAGTATTCTATTCTTTTTAAAGATAAATATAATTAATAATTTTACCAGATTTTATAAGAATTATATCTGGCTCTTTTAAAATACTATTAAAATATAATTTTTAATACTTTTAATTATATTTCAGATAATTATAGATAGGGTAATATCAAGATTATTTCTTTTTTTTTAATTTAATAATATAATTATGATCTGTATAAAAAGATATCTGTAAAGTCAAGATAAGATTTGCAAAAATATCTTTATTTAATTCATTTTCTTAATTAATTATTATATATATTTAGATTATGTAGTTTTGAATTATTATATAAATTATATAAATATATATCTTTCTCTATAAGACTTAATCTATTTTTTATTAATAATATTTAAGGTTATTTATATAATTTTATACTACTAAATATTTTCTTTTTAGCTAATATCAAAATTTAAATTTTATAATTATAATCTTATATATTTATTATATTAGATTAGTATTTATTTTACTTAGTTTTTTCTTTATAATTAATTATATTAATTATAAGGTTATACGGCTTATAAAATAAGATTTCATAACTATTTAAAATCTAAATTCTTTGTAATATCTTACTTAATTTATAGTTAATTTATTAAGATAAGTTAACTTGTACTTTATAGTGTATTAATACACAGATTGATATTACTTTCATTTGTATTAATATTAAATAATAATATCATTAAATTCAAAATCTTTATATAATAGGAGTCTTAGTATTATTATTATATATAAAGCTTGAATATTTTTTTATCTACCTTTTTATATTTCTATATTCTTGTTCCGTGCGCTTTAAGTAGTTTATAATAAAAGAATTATACTTTTTATATTTGAATTATTTTACTCTACTTATATTAGTAGAGAATTTATACTCTTTATTATTATTACTTTATATATTTTAATTCTTATAGCTATCTTATTAATTTTAAACTAAATAATTACTTTATTACTTTACTTTAAAGAGTTCTTAGTTTGTTGGATCTTGTTTTTATAATTTAAAAAGATGAGAATTATTTTTATAGATATTATTCTTTTTTTGTAATAATTTTCTTATATTTTTTAAATATGTAGTTTTCTATAATTTATAAATATAAGATATAACTATTATAAATTTCTAATTTTTATAAGTATTTTATTAATTTATAATAAACTCTTTTTAATATTCTAACTTGCAGATTTTTTTTATGAATGTTTCATATATAATTTAAATAATTAAGAATATTACTGATAAATATACTGTGTGAATTCTTATATTAATTATTATTATAAATTTTATTTAATATTTGAATAACATTAATTAACATTTCTTTGTAGATTTACAAGATTATTTAATTAATATAATTAGAAGATTTAATACCTCTTTGAATAAGATTTCTTTATATTTTAAAAGAATTTCTTTAATTTATTATTCTTATAGTAAGAAAAGCGGAGGTATAAGATAAGATATAATATTTATTATTTTTATCTTATTATTTATAAAGTAATAACTATTAATTTTAAAATATGTTTTTAACTTCATTATATAATAATAATATTCAGCTATATTATCTTTATAATATTTAATATCCACTATTACTCTTATAAGTAGTTTCATAATCTTTAATTTAGTTAAAAGTGTATAATAAAGTAAGAAAGTTCTTTTCTATTAATTAAGTGAATAAATAAGAGAATTATTTCTGGATTTTATAATTAATATATTTTAATTTATTTTATGATTTTTTTAATTAGTATCTTATTTAATTTTACTAGTTATTTCTATAATTATAGTTTTTTAATCTCTATTTCTTTCTTATATAATCTTTATTTTACAATAATTATATTATTATCTTTACTTTTTCCGGAGTGGTTGGTTAATCTAATTCTATTTATAAGATTTTTACTATACTATAAGTATAACTTTTTAAAGTATAAAATCTTAGTAATAAAATTACTTAATAAATCAAATTAATCCTTTTTAAAATTATATTTTAGTATGAGATACTATCTTCAGTTCCGGATCTTTCTTATATAAAGAATAATTAGAACTATTAAAAATATGTAGAGAAATATAGAATAGTATAAGGTTAATCTTAAAAATTAGATTAAGTCTTATATTATGAGTTTAGATGATATAAATTATATATATATATATATATATAATTAATTATTAATCTTCCAGAGTTCCCGGTGGCTAGTATAATAAATGTTTTACTAAGTTATGTAATTATATAGATTACTTAATTAAATAGTCTATTTCTTTATGAGTCCTGTGACACTGGCATGCTGGGAGATGTGCTGTCTATTGCAGGATTAGCTGAGGTATCTAACAAAACTACTTTAAAATACTTATAATCTTATTATCTTTATATAACTTAAATAAGTTAGATGAACCAGCTTAATATATTTTTAAATATATTTAAGAATAATATAATTACTATAAATAAATCTTTCTTTTTATTATAAAAATAGATTGTGAATGAGACTGTTTATAATATAAATAAGAATTTTTACAGAATAATCTTAAATGGAAGAATATTTTCATTAAATACTAGAATTAATAAGCTAAACAAAGAGAGTGACTAACTTGTACAATTATTTATTAAAAAAAGACTATTATTTAATAAAACAATTAAATTATACTTAGATTTATTAGACTAATACAGTTAGCTATATCAGCTACTAGTAATTTTAAACTTTTATAAAATTTAAATTTTTTTTTAAAATATAATTATTTGAATTAATTAATATTACTTTATCCCTGTACTCTTTAAACGACTATTTAATTTTAATAGATTTAAAAATAATTAAATTGATCTTAACTAATTTATGTTCTAAATTTAAAAAAGGATAATTATAAATGATAATTATTACTTATCTTTTTAAATCTGTATATTCTATATTACTAACTATCTTAAAAAATACTTTATAATTATATCTAGCTCTATATAAAAAATAGAGTATATACTGTAATTAATTATTTTATAATTCTAAATCTTTTCAAAGATATATTCAGTAATCTTAACTATATTTATAATATTTAACTTGACCTACACTATTTAAAATAAGAATATAAGAAATTCAGTATTTATTATATTAAGTTTTATTATCTACTTGAAGAAGCTGGAACATATCTAAATAGCTGATTTTTAATATTAAAAGATAATATTTTTTTAGAAAAGATTACTAGATTCTTATATAATTTTTTATAAATGCTGAATAACTAATATCTGTAATATTTTATAAATTTAGAGAATTATTTTTAAATATATAATAATCTTATATTAATTTTTATTGTCAATAAAAAATCTATAAAAGTCTTTCTTAGGAATTATTAACCCGAAACCAGTTATATCTAATTATCATTTTATAGATTTATTCTTTATTTATTACTTTTCTCTATATATAAGAAGTAACTGAAAAACCTAAGATAAATATTATTATTATAATTTAAATAAATATCTAATCTATAACTGCTTAAGATCTGATATTTAGATTTTCTAAATTAATTATATATCTTATCTCAGTGGTTTATATATAATCTATCCTTCTTTTTGATATTAATTACTATCTATTTGTTACAGACCCCTGCTAGCCAGGTTACTAGCGGAGCGGACTCGTTAGGCAGAAAGCGTCGACAAGGCAAGTCTCGGACGACCAGCAACTCTTATCGAGTAGGATCCCGGTCTGAGTAACGCCCGGAGCGGCGTTGTGTCACGTGATCATCTACGATCAGGTCTACCACCAAAGGTATACGCAAGGTATATCGGAATCCAGGGCCGTGATTGGATCGACCCTCGATCTACCCTGAATGGTATATGGTATGGTATACGGAGAACAAGATATAAGGACACTCTTTTATTTACTTAGTTAGTTTTGTTCTTCGTGCTCAATAACACTGTCTTTAAGTAACCATATATTTGGATAGCTTAGCAACAAACACTCATCCGCACTTACTTATGGATAGCTGCGCGGCACTATCTGGCCTTACTTCTCTTTCCTTGGTTCAAGACCAGTTGCCCTTAGATAGTCATCAGTCTGACACTACCTCGACCCAGTTCGACGGTACGTATTTGAACAGAAGCTAAGCTAACAGGAACAAGGGAAGCGATCCTAGGGTTTGACAATATGCCTTCTTCTAAAGAATCACGTATCTAAATGGTTATTTCAGCTTATTAGAAGGGTTAAATTAAATCGGTATTACGTGCTGCGCAGGTTTTTATGATCCCTGAAAGTATTTTACATGATTGACTCAATAGTGTAATACCATGATTAGAAATATGTGTTACTAATCATAAACTTACTCAATTTCAAGAAGAAATACTTGTTAGGTGATTATTAGATACAGATATATAATGATTTCTAATACAGCCTGAACTTTTATATAAAATGGTAGGAATACTACTTCATGCACGTCTCCGAAATTATATAATAAGTATTAAATCTAACTAGTCATATAATTTCACTAAACGTCATCCTTAATTATATATATAATATAATAAACAGATTATATATCAATGTACAAAATAAGAGGATCTAAAGATTATAATACCATGGTTTCAAACTGTTCAGAAGACTATTCAAGAATATGGTATATATAAAGATGATATCTAGAATTTTAACAAAACTGGCTTTGCAATGGGGCTCTGCTCAGCTACTAAAGTTATTACTGTAGTAGAATACAGTGAGCGAATATATATTTATTCAGAGTAATTATGAATAGATTATAATTATTGAAACAGTCAGTTTAAAAGGCGTGTATATACTACCAGTTATTATACTTAAAGTAGGTAATTAACAAGCTGCCTGGTTTCAAGAATCTAAGCTTGCTAGAGACTGGTAGATTGCAACAAGTCAAAATGACTGGATTACTGATGAAATAGGTCTTCTTTAGCTGAATAATGTTTTTAAACCCTTCTCTAAGCGCTATATGACCGGTGTAAAACGCTTACTTATTCTAGACAGCTATAATAGTCATTTAAGTACCGAAATTCATAATCTTTATAAATAGAATGTAATAATATGTCTTTATATGCCTGCCCACACTTCGCACCTTCTTCAACCACTTAATATAGGTGTTTTTAGTCTGCTTAAAAAGACATACAGGAAGCTTCTTAAAGAGTGTATAATTACAGATAATAATCATATTAATAAAGAAGACTTTTTATCATTAAATCTAGATACATGGGCTCAAGTCTTTACTTCTATAAATATCTGCAGTGGCTTTGCAGGAGCAGGGCTTAAGCCATTTAATCAAGAATATGTTCTTTCTAAGCTTACCTTTCAACTACATACGCCTATACCTGCACCATCACTAGTTAAAGAGTCAATTTTATCTGCTTTCCAGACTCCATAAAATACTCGCCAGCTAGATCGAAAAGTACGCAGCCTGCAGAGTAGTCTTAATACTAAACAAAAGCTTTCTATCAGTCTAGTTACTTATATTTAACATCTTGAAAAAGCTGCTCAAATAGCTATACAAATAAATTTTCTTTTACAGCAAGAAATCAAGATTCTACAGGCTGAAAATAGGTGAAAATATAAAAGGAAAGTAAGAAGGCGTGCTTTACTAGAAGATAATACCCTTTTATCTGTACAGGAAGGCCAAAATCGCGTTTAGCAGCTAAATACGCAGCTTATTAAGCAACCTGAACAATCTACTTCTATATCTTGTCGACGGGCTCCGCAACGCTGCAGTGGCTGTGGAGCAGTTGGACATATAATTCAGAACTGCTCTAGTAAATAGCTACTTTTTCATATATATATTTAATCAAATTCATGGAGTTGGTGGTTGAAAAGCTTTAAGTAATGGTGGCTATAGCAAAGGATCCGCGGCTCGCTTGTGGTTTACGTTAAGAAAAATAAGTAAATTTATAATATTTTTAAGATTTTAATAATAAATAAAAGCCATTATTTAAATATCTTCTTAGTCTTTTATAAGAAAAAAGAAAACTTACTATTTTATTTAATAATTTTTAAATCTTTTTAAAAAATAAAACAGAATATTGTAAAGCTTTTATTAATATTTGAATATATATAATAAATATATATAATAAGATTTATTAATAGATTTTATTATATATTTACCCGAGAGTCCGAGCTATAATATTCTATTAATAATAATTAATTTAATTAGAATAAAATATTTAATGTTTTATAGTTTTAGAGTTAATACTACTATTATAATCTTAATATCTATCTAGTATATATAAAAACTATATAATCTATTTTATTTTATTCTCTTAAATAAAGAACTTCAGTTTATTTCTCAGTTTTAGAAATATTTAATGAAGTGTTTAAATATTATAAATAAACTATTAATTACATATTATTCCAAAAATAAATAAATAAATCAAAAAACTAATATAATATTTAAATAATATCTCTAGGCTTATATAAATTATCTATAAAATAACTAAAATATATAATTTTTCTTAATTAAATTTATATTAAATATAACTTAAATATAATTAAGATAATCTCATTCTTTATTAATTATAGATTTTATTTTTATATAGAATTTAAACCAGTCACTATCTTTAACTAATTAAAAATTTAAAATATTAAACAGTTTATTACAAGAATATAGTCTATCACTATGTTTATAAAGATAAATATAATTACTATTTAAACTTACTATTCTAAATAAGTAGACAAGAAATACTACTTTATTTAAGAGTTTTAGTAAGATTAAAAGATCAAACTTAATACTCATTATATTAAGATACTACAATCTAATAAAAAGTTAGACTGGAATACTTTAGATCTGTATTTAATTAAAAAATAATTAGTTTATATCTTATTAATTAAGATTTAATTAGTTTTTAATAATAGTTTACTTATCTCTACTAGTAATAATCTATTATTTAGTTAATATTTAGTCTCTTTACTTTGTATTGAAGTTAACAGATTTAAAGAATAAATGATTAAAGAAATTTTAAACTTCTTTTAATACTATTAAGAAAGAGACTATCTCTACTTGATTTATCTTATCAAGTAAATATAATATATTAATCCTATTATTAAATTTATAAAATATCTGGAGAACATTTATTAAATTATGAAAGGTCTTTTATTTTTATCATCTTATTTCTAGTCTTAAGCTATGTCTTATTTATTAACTTATATATAACTTAACTAGCCGTCTATCTGAATGTGAGTTATCTTGATTAAGCCTGCCTGTCTGAGTCTTCTATCTTAGCATCCTACCAGCCCGCACCTTGACAATTATACTATTTTTAAATATCTTTAAAATTATATTAAGCTAGCTTATCTAGCCTACTTAGATTTTATAAAGATAATAAGATTAAAAATATTTTAAATCAATTCTTTATTTTAAAAAGAAGCTACATAATATCAAGATACTGGTTAACAAGATGAAAAGGGTTAGACCCTGTGTTAGAGGTACGTAGGGAGATGTGGAAAAGTGTGAGGTTAGCCTTAGGGATCAAGCTAAGTCTTATATTAAAAGTCTATATAGTACAAACAATATATATATAAGTATAGAACTAATTACTAGCTTTCCAGAGCTCCTGGTAACCAGTGCAATAAATATTTTATTAAGTTATCTAATTGTATAGATTACTTAGTTAAATAGTCTGTTTTGCTATAAATCCTGTAATCCTAATATATTAAAAAAGTATATCATTTATTACAATATTATTTAAAATATTTAATAATCTTCTTTTCTTATATAGATACCTCGCTCTAAAACAGTAAGATATAGAGTATAATAGTATTTATATAGTCTATATAATCTTAATTTTTTTAATTAGAAAATTTATATTAGATATAACTATATATTAATATTAGATACTTTTACTGCATTTACTATTAGTTATATTAAGCTGTCCTATTTATATAATCTTATTCTTGCTATCTTTATAAAAGTAGTGCTTTATCTAAGTAATATATAACAGTATAAATTTTACTTTTTTAGCTTACTTATAGTAATATTAAATGTAGTAAATCTAAGAAAAAATCAAATAAAGAAATTATTTTTACTTATAAATAGCTTTATTTTACTACAAGTATAAAAGCTTTTATTCTTTATAATCTGTACAGTTCTTTTTCTACTTTTTTTATTAGATATTTTATGCTTACAGTTTTAATATATATATGCATTATTTTATATTATTAATAATAAATTTTGTATTATACTATTTCATTTTTATTACATATCTTATTAGTACTGTTTAATTATCTGATATTAGTATTATATAGTTTTTATATTAATAATTTAATATTACATATTATATATCTTCATTATCAGATAGCTAGTTATTTATATTAATAATTTTAAAAATATTATGTTAAATACTTTATTTGTCAGATTTGTTTTCTGATAGCGCGCAGATATCAGGAAATATATAATATTATAATCTATTAAAGAAATATTTAATATTTTAAATAATAATTTATTCTCTTTATACTTTTATACTGCCTGTATCTGTGTTATATCTTATTATATTACTATTATTATTCTTTCTATTATTCAAATAGTTATTATTACTTAAGTATCTTAAGCGGGTACTGCCTGTATATTTAAGACTAATAATTCTTATAATATTAATAATATATATTAAAAGGATGGTTTCTAGTATCATTAATATATTTTATATCTTATTAAAGCCTGTAATAGATAATTTATTTGTTACTACTATCTTCATTATTATAGGTATATATACTATTGTGTATTACCTTTATAAATGAATAAATTATAATCTGTTTAAATCTCTGTATAATTATTAATAAAGATATTAGATCTTTATTAAGTATTTTCTGCTTGCAGACTTAGCTATAAAATATATTATTATTATTAAATAAAACCTCACAGTATTTTATACTAGATTAAGCTTGTAATAATAATTATTACTTTTGAAAGCATGCTTTATTATCAGTAAGAAGCTAGCTATAGAGATAGTATATGTGGCAGCCACGCAAGACAATGAATGAAGTAGTATGATGATCTGTCTAGAAGTGAGGGGGCTTATCAATATAACTATATACTGAAACACTGATATACAGATACAGAAAAAGTACAGAAAAGATCTTTAATAAGAAGATAGGAAACTAGAAGCTCTGATAAATATATAAATAAAATAAAAAGTTAATAAAGCAGTTATATATATTTTCTTGAATAAAAGAAAGGCAATATTCTTGTTATATAGAGTAAAAAATAAAAATATTAATATTAAAATTAAATATCAAGATTAAGAATGTTATCTTTATATTAAGAAATAAGATCTAGAGTATTTTTATTATCTTTATAAATCTAAGACTTATAATTTGTTTCATAACCGAGATAATAAATAAAATATTATAGGAAGAAAAAACCACAATTATAGTATATATAATATTTATTAAGAATATAATTCAATTTTTAGTAATCTGTATGCACGGGACCTGGTTTAATAAGATTATATTTAGATAAATTAAATTAAATTAATATCAGTGGGATTAGTAAGATTAATATTAATAAAATTAATAAAATTACTATTATTTAAAAAATTTGTATGATAATCTTCTGTATAAAAGTATTACTGAAATAGAAATTAGATTTAAGCTAGATAATAAATAAGATATTATAAATATTCTATAATTTAAATATATTTAAATAATATATATAATAATTAATATATTAGATAACTGTATAAAAACTGTTATATTATTAAAAAAACTTTATATATTTTAAAATCTTAATAACAGGTAATAAGTATTCTTTATAAAATCTAATTAAGATCTTATTATTAAATCTAAAAAATATAGATTAATAATATTTATTACAATAAAATTTTATATAAATAAAAATAAAATTTTATTTTTTTAATATTAAAATAAAAAATATATCATCCAGAAGAATAAACTTTTTAGTAAATATTAAGATTAATATAAATCTATACTAAAGAATAAGTAGAAAAATATTTACTTAGTAAAAACACTTAAAGTTATATTTAGAGTGCTGATAACAATTCAAAATTATAAAATCTAAGATAGATCTTAAATAACTGTATAATATATTATAATCTTAATAATCTAAATTATATATGTAATTTAGCTATTAATTTAAAGATAATATATTGTATTATAATATTATAATATATTTAGCTTAGAATATAACTCTTTCTAAATACTGCTAGTGATGTAAATATTATAATCAAAGATAAAAATATATAATAAATCTTAATCATATTTTTATAAATAACTAGGAAATTTAGTATTTTAATAAATAATACTCTATATAAATAAGCCAGAGATTAAATCTATATATCTAATAAATTTATTGATTATTATCAGTTGTTAATTATATTAGATATTAGAATAAATAGCAAGTAGAAGAATAATCATAAAGTCTAGTATAATTATAAAAAATAATTTAGAAAATATATTAATTAATCAGAGTTAGTTATATAGTATATATGAGCATAATTTATTTAATATATATATAGAATAATAAGTAATATATTTATATGATAACTTGTAATCTTTATAATTAATAATACTTTCTAAAATATTAAGATATTTATTTAAATCTTGGTATTTATATTTATTAGAAATAAGTTAGAAGATATTTAATATTATAATATATAATAATTAGAGTCATGAGTCTTCATGTATATAGAAATTATTAATTAAAAAAATATATTATTTTTTATAAAGACAATATCTTTATTATTAATTAATAAAAAAAGTAGTTTCATAATTAAAATATAAAACATTAATAATATAATATATATGAATTATTTTTATAAACTTAATATTATTATTTCTCAAATTTTCTAGATAAAAGTATTGTAAAACTTATATAAACAGTAATATCTATCCAGTAAATATATATTATAATAGATTATAAAAAAATAAAGTATATATTACTGTTAAGATTAATATTATATTCAGTAATCTGACTATTGGAGAATATTAAACAAAATAAAATATTAATAATAATATTTATCTATTTATAATAATAAATAATACACAATCTAAATTACTATACATAGTATGAGACTGATTAAATATAAGTTCAGTTTATTAATAAAAATAATATCTAAAGATAGCTATATAGTGATATTTACAAAAGATTAATAATTAATATTAATAATTACTAATATAATAATATATTTAATTAAATAATAGATTTCATAAAGTATATATATTAAATAAAAAACTTTTGATTTTATAAGCCAGTATTAGTACTTAACTAATCTTAATATATAACTAAGAGATAATAATACTAGATAAATAAATGTATAAACAAATAATAATATTAATAAATTTATAATAATGAATATAATATAGTATAATACTGTAATCTTTATAAAATATATCTAAATTAATATAAAAATAGAGTAGATAATTAAAATAAGCAAGAAATAGCTCTTTAGTAAAATCTGACTAAGATTAATTTAAAACTTAACATTCAGTATTAAAAGATTATTATATATCACAAAAATAATAAATTTATTATAATCAGGTGATTCTGGAGAGTTCTTAAATATATTTTAAAATTTTTTTATCTTTTATTATTATAAAAGCTCTATTTTTCAGTACAATAATTAATATTGTTATAAAACTAGCTAATCAGACTAATATAATATTTAAGGTTTTTTAATATTCAGGGAAACTTTGGGAATTATATAATCTAAAATTTATTTTTAAATATATATAATCCTAATATATAAATATATTAATGAAATAGATAAATGAAAGAAAAAGTAAGAAATATGTGACTGCTTCGTCGGGTCCCTTCATGTATGTAGAGATTCCGGCTGCCTGATATTATTTTCCTATCTTTCTGTTAGAGGTCTTCCTCGCGTTCCTTCCACATCTGTATATTAGCCTTTCAGTATGTAGCTATATTAAGAAATCCTCTTGCTTCTAGATAGATCATTATATCATTTATTATTCTTGATTCATGTTACTGTTATAAAGATGGTAATTTATCTATAGACTGATTCTACATCTTTATTACTATTTATTTAATAATATATTGTCATCCCTATTTGTTCTCTCTATTTACTATTTTTCTATTATTTTACTGTTTTACTAATTCTAGGTGTCTGAAAGCCCCAGTAATTGAATATTATTATTAAATATATTTTCTATATTATTTTGTTTCTGTTTTTTATCAGTTTTGTTATTTACTTTATTATTTCTATTTTATTATATATATGTCTCTGTTTTCTCTGCCTTTTCTACTGTTAAAACCTTACTTTTTATTCTGTATTCTGTATTCTGTTTATTTATTATATTAAGATTTTAAATATTATTAAGATATGATTTTTGAACTGCTAAACTTGTCTATCAGATTATTTTATTTTATATTCTTTTAGATTTCTCTTATACTGTAAAATTTAATTAAGATACTCTGTATTATATGGGCTAAATTTTATTAAATTATATATTTAAAACCTGTTTTTGCAAGCCACTGTCTTTATTTCTCTGATTAAAATATTAATAAGAGCATTCTTAATAAAACTGTTAAGAAATTTCTGTCTAACTGAATCTATTACTTTATTAAATATTTACAGTAAATTTCTATATACCCTGCTAATGTAATTTTTTCTAATTCTTTTTATTTATTTAAGATTTATCTCTTTATCAAGATTATAAAGTTTTAATTTTTTTATCAATTCTGTTACTGCTACTTCTGAATCTATAAATCTTATAATTATTTTTCTCTTTATATTACTTTTTATATGTTTTAAAAAGTAAATACTGATTTTCGGTATCTTCTAAACCCAAGCTAAGATTTTTTGGGAATAATCATGCTAGAAAGACTATTATCTATACTACTTATTATTTATTTAATAAAACGTTTTAAATTTTTATACTTCTTATAATTGTGTTACCTTATTTTTCTCTCTTTTATTAAAAGTATTTTATAATTTCAATCTATATCAAGCTAAGTACTGTATACAAAATTATTAAATATTATATTTACTAATTTTATTACTATTATTAATTACTACTCTGATAAGCCATCCATGCGTGATATACTGAATGCTATAAAAAATACTTAATAATAGTGTGACAGCTCAGGAAGAAAGTCAATGAATATGTAATATAATGATCGTCAGAGGGAGGACCTGTTAACATAGCTATATACTGAAGACTGACATACATATATAAAAGAAAGATAGGAACAACCTCCAGCAAGAAGATAGAGATATAATATTAGGTAATTAACAGATTACCACAGAAAATCAGTATCTTTATATATATAAAGAAGAGACCCAGCGAAGTAGTCACAAATCCCTGTAAGTAAAAGAAATATATTAATTAATTAAAAGATTAAATATTAATTAGATAGATTATTCTTTTTAATCTTAATAAAGACTTTACTTCACGAATAGCCGGGTATAACAATATATTAGCTAGAATAAATAAATATAAAAAATATATAATTAGTTTTTAATATATAATCTATAACAAAGATAAAATTCTTATATGCCTGAATATTTATAAGTAATATAATTGATTTATATAGATTAATAGATACAAAGTAAAATAAATATTTATATAGTTTAATATTAGATAGAAACCTTTCATGATAGACAAAATAACTCACAACAACACAGTTATAGTTACAGATGTTAATATTAGAAATAAGATTATTAAAAGATTGAGTGAAAAGATTAATACTGTAATTAATATTTATAAATTTCTATACTAAATATATAAGCATTATTATTTTCAGATATAAATCTGAAATCTGGCTCAGCATAATATATATTATTAGATAAGTTAAAATAGCTAGATATATTTTGGTTATTACTATGACTGAAACATTAATTAACAGAATTATTAATATAGTAAATACTAGGATTACAGGAAAGATCATAATTATCATGGTTATAAGTATTATTAAGTCAATGACTATAAAATATAAATACTTATTAATCATGATTTTTATAAGATAGAATATTACTGCTAAAGACAGTATAAACTTTAATATATTAATTATTGCAGTTATTATATGTATTACAGTTCTATAGTTAATAATTAGATAGCTGCTATTATCTATATTATTGATTATTGGTATAATTGTTAACATTAGAATTATTAGAGTTGTAATTTATAGGATTAGATTAGATGGTAGTAATATTATAGAAATACTATTAATTATTCTGTTATAGTTAATTTAACTGGCTTTGTAGATTACGCGGCTGGTAAACTTAGTTTTATTATAATTTATTAATATTAAAGTTTTGCCTGTATTTATTAAGATTCTAGTTAGTATTTTAATTATATTAATTACCTTTTTGGAAGTAGTTAGATTCTTGATAATAATAATTATATCAAATACCTTTTTGGAAGTAGTTAGATTCTTGATAATAATATTATTAATTATTATTATAATAATTATTGCTGTTAAAGCACTGTTTATAATTTGAATTAATATTATATTAAGTATAATAAGTATGATATTAACCAAGCTTTACCATATAAATGATTTCTGAATAAGTAACTGTAGAAAAAACTAAGCTTATTCTCTTTAGTAAATTATAGGATACATTATTAAAAATATATATTAAAATGGTTTTATATAGACAGTATCTGTTAAAAGAGAGTATTTATATTAACTATATAGATTAAATAAATAACTTCTGATATAAATTTCTAGATAAAATATTAGACTTAGATATCAGTTAAAATATATTTTATAATATTAAGCTTATTTATAGTAATAGCAGGATTTAATTTAAATTATGTAATAAGTTTTTAAAACATACTGTTCTTTAAAAAAATTAATTTTCTTAATTAAGTATCTTTCTAAATCAGAAAGTTTAAAGCTATACTATAATATAACAGCCTTATAAAAGTATGCAGTAATATTAACTTTAATTAACACTTTACTTTTATATAAAATAATATTATATATATAATTAAAAAATAAATTTACATCTTTATAGTAAATTAAATTACTGATTTACTTCGTTACAATATTATCTTTTATATCCAGCCAGACGTAACTGTCTTTATAAGTCTTTTAATAATCTGAAATATTATTATTAATATTAGAGTGTCTGTCATTGCTGATTAAAGAATCTAGAGTTTATAATTAATAAATAATAGTATTATTATTTAAAGCTTGTATATTTACAGATAATATTATTAATTAGTTCTTAAAGATGTTTAAATATTACTAAGTCCTTTTAATAGTATTCAATATAATATATAGATAGTTTATTAGATTAATAATCTTAGCTTTATCCCACAGTAAGGTTGGAAGGTATGATATTTAATAAGTCTATACACAGTGCTTGGCTTAATATAGATTTAGTTTATAGAAATTAAATATCTTTAATAAAAAAAAATTAAGATAATGTGGTTGTAGAAAATGTGAAGATCTAAAAGTCTTTATTAAATAAATAATGATTGGAACTGGTAAAAATATTATTTCTTTAGAAATAATTATTTTAGAGACAATCTTAGTCTAAGATAATTAGAAAGTACTAGAAATTAAAGTTAGGGTTTACTTTTCAGAAGAAGTAAAAAGAAATATTAGAAAAAAGATTAATATGAGATTTATAGATTTAAAAGTAGGTGCAGAGTCTACCGATAAATTAGTATTTTATGATCTTAATAAAACATTGATCTTAAATCATTAAGTAAATAAGAGAGATTAATAAATAATTTAGTAGAGTGTGTAGAGATTTACTGCAGATATTTAATAAAGTAAGTAATAAAATTAGTTAAATATAGAAACTCTTTAATAGTCTTATTAAGAATATGTTTATTAATATTTCAGTTAGTAAGATAGAGACAGTGGTTTGCAGAGACAGGTTTTTAAATATATAATTTAATAAAGATATAATCCACGCGGTACAGGGTATCTTGATTAAATTTTACAATGTAAGAAGAATCTGAAAGAACACAGGATAAAGTAATTTAATAAGCTAGTTTAATAATTTAGAGATTATATCTTAATAATATTTAATATTCTTAATACAGTAAACAGACAGAATACAGATCATATATTAGGAAACAAGGTTTCTAGTAACTAAAAAGCAGAGAAAATCGAGACAAGACATAGAGAATAATAAAATTAATAAAAAAATAGAAAAAGAATAATATAAAAGAAGAATATGTCCAGTAATAATATTCAATTACTAAGGCTTTCAGATACCTGAAATCAGTAAAGTAATAAAATAACAAAAACCTGTAAATAGATAAAACAGACAGACAGACAGACAGACAGACAAAATAACAATATATATTATTAAATAAACAGTAATAGAGGTCTAGAATCAGCCTGTAAATATATTACCATCTATATAACAGCTTAAAAAGAAAAAAATAAATATTAGAATAATAATTATTAAAGAGAAGGATTTATTAATATAGCTATATACTGAAGACTGATATACATATATGGAAGGAACGCGGGGACAACCTTCAGCAGGAGGGCAGGGACATGATATTAGATGATTGACAGATCACCGCGAGGAAGCGGCATCTCTATATACATGAAGAAGGGACCAGGCGAAGCGGTCACAAATAGTTAAATATTTTTAAAAACTAATTAGTAATAATATTATTATTTCTTAATTGTATATATAAACTCTAGATCTTTCTAGTAATAGATACTACGAAGCTGGTAATAATAATAGTATTTTAGATTATTAAAAAGACTGATAAAATCAGTTACTTTTAACTAGATATAAAAGATAATAATATTATAAAGTAGAGTAGGAATTTAATTTATTATAAAAATATAAATATATTTCTTTATTGAATGCGTGATATTACTTTATATAAAAGTAAAGTCTTTGTTAAAATTAATATTGTTACTTACTTTTATAGTACTGTTATATTATAGTATAATTTCAAATTTTCAAATCTAGAGTATTGATTAATCAGAGAGTTTATTTTTTTCAAACAATAGTATATTTTATAAACTTGCTAATTACTTTAGACCAAATCCTATAGTTACTATAAACAAGCTCAGTATAATAAAATATATCTTTATTAATATCCAAGCTTGATATTCTATCTAGGAAGTTGCTTAGAAAGTTATTTAACGTAAACCACAAGCGAGCCGCGAATCTAAGCGAGCCGCGAATTTTTAACCAAAATTCCACCCTCTTTATTCAATGTATCATATCTTCAACACTACATACAATATGCCATCTTCTAAAGAACCATGTATTTAAATAGCTATTTTAGCTTATCAGAAGGATTGAATTAAATCAGTATTATATGCTACACAGGTTTTTATAATTTTTGAAAATATCTTACGTAATTAATTCAATAGTGCTACACTATAATTAGAAATATACGTTAATAATCATAAACTTACTCAATTTAAAGAAGAAATACTTATTAAGTAATTATTAAATACAGATATATAAAGATTTTTAATATAGCCCAAATTTTTATATAAAATAGCAGGAATACTACTTTATATATATTTCTAAAATTATATAGTAATTATTAGATTTAACTAGCTATATAATTTTATTAAATTTAATCTTTAATTATATATATAATATAATAGACAGATTATATATGAACACATAAAACAAGAAAATCTAAAGATTATAATATCGTGATTTTAAATTATTTAGAAAGTTATTCAAGAATATAATATATATAAAGATAATATCTAGAATTTTAATAAAACTGACTTTATAATAGGACTCTGTTTAATTACTAGAATTATTATTATAGTAAAACGTAGTAAGCGATCACGCAGAAACATTTAGGATAATTATAAATAGATTATAATTATTAAAACAGTTAGTTTAAAAGGCGTGCATATATTACCAGTTATTATACTTAAAGTAAGTAATTAACAAGCTACCTGGTTTCAAGAACCTAAGCTTGCTAGAGACTGATGGATTATAATAAGTAAAAATGGCTGAACTATTAATAAAATAAGTCTTCTTTAGCTAAAAAATATTATTAAATCCTTCTTTAAGTATTATATAACTAGTGCAAAACATCTACTTATTTTAGATAATTATAATAATTATTTAATTACTGACTTTAATAATCTTAATAAATAAAATATAATAATATATTTTTATATACCTGCCCATGCTTCGCATCTTCTTTAACTACTTAATATAGATATTTTTAGCCCGCTTAAAAAAGATGTATAAAAAGCTTCTTGAAAAGTATATAATTATAGATAATAATTATATTAATAAAAAATACTTTTTATTATTATATTTAAATATATAAACTCAAGTCTTTACTTCTATAAATATCTGCAGTGACTTTATAGAAAGAAGACTTAAGCTATTTAATTAAAAATATATTCTTTTTAAGCTTATTTTTTAATTATATATATCTATATTTATACCATTATTAATTAAAGGATTAATTTTATCTGCTTTTCAGACTCCATAAAATACTCATCAGCTAGATTAAAAAGTACATAGTCTGCAGAATAGTCTTAATATTAAATAAAAGCTTTCTAACAGTCTAGTTACTTATATTCAACATCTTGAAAAAGCTGTTTAAATAGTTATATAAACAAATCTTCTTTTATAACAAGAAATCAAGATTTTACAGGCTAAAAATAAAAGAAGATATAAAAAAAAGTAAAAAGATATACTTTATTAAAAAATAATATCTTTTTATCTGTATAAAAAGGCCAAAATCATGTTTAGTAGTTAAATATATAGCTTATTAAGTAATCTGAATAATTTATTTCTATATTTTATTAATAGGCTTTATAATACTGCAGGAACTGTAAAATAGTTAAATATATAATTTAAAACTACTTTAATAAATAGCTACTTTTTTATATATTTATTTAATCAAATTTCATAGAGTTGGTGGTTGAAAAGCTTTAAGTAATGATGGCTATAGTAAAGGATCCGCGGCTCGCTTGTGGTTTACGTTACTGTTACTATAATTCAATAGTTAACAATTAGATAATTACTGCTGCCTATATTATTAATTATTAGTATCATCATTAGTATTAGAATAATTAATTATTTTATTATTATAATTATTTCAATTAGCTTTACGGATTCTGCAGTTAATAAGCTTATTTTATTTTCATAATCCATAAATATTCTGATTATTAATATTCTGATTATTAAAATTCTCTTTATATCTATTATTAAGATTCGAGTTAGCATTTCGATTGTATTAACTACTTTAAAAATAGTTAAACTCTTGATAGAGATATTATTAATTACTATTCTAATAATTATTACCATTGCTATTGCCGTAATAACAGTAACTATAGTTAGATTAACTAATATAATATTAAGTATAATGGATAGTATTAGTATCAGCTAGATTTTACTATATAAATAACTTCTGGATAAGTGATTAGAGAAAAAGATTAAGTTTATTTTTCTTAATAGATTATAAAATATACTATTAAAGATATATATTAAAATGATTTTATATAAACAGTATGTATTAAAAGAGAATGCTTATATTAGTAATATAGATTAGATAACGTAAACCACAAGCGAGCCGCGAATCTAAGCGAGCCGCGGATCCTTTGCTATAGCCACCATTACTTAAAGCTTTTCAACCACCAAATCTATAAAATTTGATTAAATAAATATATAAAAAAGTAGCTATATATTAAAGCAGTTTTAAATTATATATCTAACTGTTTTACAGCTACTGTAGTATTATAAAGCCTGTTAATAAGATATAGAAATAAATTATTTTGATTACTTAATAAACTGTATATTTAGTTACTGAACATGATTTTGGCCTTTTTATATAGATAAAAAGATATTATCTTTTAATAAAAATATGCTTTTTTACTTTCTTTTATATTTCCTTTTATTTTTAGCCTGTAAAATCTTGATTTCTTATTATAAAAGAAGATTTTTTTATATAACTATTTGAGCAGCTTTTTCAAGATATTGAATATAAGTAACTAGACTGTTAGAAAGCTTTTATTTAATATTAAGACTGTTTTATAGACTGTATACTTTTTAATCTAGCTAATGAGTATTTTATGGAGTCTACAAAGCAGATAAAAGTGATTTTTTAACTAGTGATGATACAGATATAGGCATATATATTTAAAAGATAAGCTTAAAAAGAACATATTTTTAATTAAATGATTTAAACTGTTTCTATAAAGCTACTACAGATACTTATAAAAATAAAGACTTAAGTCCATATATCTGGATATAATAATAAAAAGTCTTTTTTATTAATATAATTATTATCTATAATTATATATTCTTTAAGAAGCTTTTTATACATCTTTTTAAGCGGGCTAAAAATACCTATATTAAGTAGTCAAAGAAGGTATAAAGTATAGACATATATATAAAAATATATTATTATATTTTATTTAGAAAGATTATAAAATTTAATAATTATATAATTACTATGACTGTCCAGAATAAGTAAGTGTTTTGTACTAGTTATAAAGTGCTTAGAGAAGGGTTTAAAAACATTCTTTAACTAAAGAAGACCTATTTTATCAGTAGTCTAGTTATTTTGACTTATTATAATCCACCAGTCTCTAGCAAGCTTAGATTCTTGAAACCAGGCAGTTTGTTAATTATCTATTTTAAGTATAATAACTGGTGGTATATGCACGCCTTTTAAACTGATTATTTTAATAATTATAATCTATTTATAATTACTTTAAATAACTTTACATAGTTACTTACTATGTTTTATTACAGTAATAAGTTTAGTAGTTAAGTAGAGTCTTATTATAAAGCTAGTTTTGTTAAAATTCTAGATATTATCTTTATATATATTATATTCTTAAATAGTCTTCTGAATAGTTTAAAACTATGGTATTATAATCTTTAGATTCTCTTATTTTATATGTTGTTATATAATCTGTCTATTATTTTATATATATAATTAAGAATGATGTTTAATAAAATTATATAGCTAGTTAAATCTAATAATTACTGTATAATTTCGGAGACATGTATAAAGTAGTATTTCTATTATTTTATATCAGAATTCAAGCTGTATTAAAAATCCTTATATATCTGTATCTAATAATTATTTAATAAGCATTTCTTCTTTAAATTGAGTAAGTTTATGATTATTAGCATGTATTTCTGATCATAATGTTACATTATTAAGTTAATTATGTAAGATATTTTCAGGGATTATAAAAACCTGTATATCAGATAATATTGATTTAATTTAACTCTTCTGATAAGCTGAAATAGCTATTTAGATACATGATTCTTTAGAAAAAGGCATATTATATGTGGTGTTGAAGATATGACGCGTTGAATAAAGACGGTGGAATTTTGGTTAAAAATTCGCGGCTCGCTTAGATTCGCGGCTCGCTTGTGGTTTACGTTATGTATAATAGTTATAATAATTAATCTACTAAAGCTTATATTTTTATCTTGTAAAAATCAAGATTAGTAATTACCTGTATTGTATGATTATTTATTATATAATTATTTATTCTATATTAATAATTAAAATTATTATAATTTATTTTATAATCCCAGTGTTTATTATACTGGTAATCCTTTTAATTGTAATAATTAAAGTCTACCCGGTTATTTTAATTTGCTTAATAATGTGTATTATACTAAGTCAGATTTTAGCTCTATATATAAAAATAATAATTTTTATGTATTTAATATGGATATTAATAATATTACTATTTTTTTACTTTTTAATTTCCAGATATTAATATCCCTAACCATAAGTATATTATTATTAATTATTTTGTCTGATATATAAAAATTTTATTTAATAATAAGTTATATAAATACTTATTTTACATTATGTTTATTAATTTATATAAACTAATTATATTACTTACAGAAACTTATATTATTAAATCATCTAGTTTTGAGATAATTAAATCTAATAAAACTAATATTAATATTCTTATAAGTCTGCGCTTATAGCGTGCAGTTATTATTAATACTGAATTAAATAATATTTTCTTATATTATTATATATATCTTGATATAGATTATTTATTAAGTATGATTAATATTTTCTTTATTAAAAACATACCCGATGTCAAAATCTACTTATAAAATATTTAATTAATATTATAGAAATTAACTCCAAATATTCTTCTATAGAATATGTATTATTTAATATTTATTATTTATAGATGTGTTAAAATTTAGATTATAATCTATTTAATTACTGATATAAAATTGTCATCTACTTATTAATATAGATATTATAAATTGTAAAAATATAGTAATTAATCCATATTATTATCTGACTATTATTCGAGCATGCAAGAATTTTATTTTTATTATAAATTATGTATTAGAAACTGATTATATATTATTTATATCTATCTACTTCAGCTAATATATTATTACATCTGGTTACCTACAAGGAAAGGTCTCTGTCAAGATTAAAAAAGATTTATCTAATTAAAATCTAATTCTTCAATCTATAAACAGTATTTAAACTTTATGATTAATATATTTTACATATTTTATAAACATAAACCTTTCTTTTATTAAAGTCTATAATAATATGTCTGATTCTATTATTATTATCTATTGTATCTGTCTGAGTAATATCTCTAATTCTGATTTTATTTTAGCATACTAAGTTAATATAGGTATTATAAGATTAACAGTTATCTTTATTTTTACTGACATCTATAATGCTGATAAGATAATTTTTATTACTATATTTAAATTCTTTATTCTAGAAAATCTACGTATTAATAAGTATAAGGCTTTTAATAATATTATAATTACTTTATTAAATATTATTATATATAATAGAGATTTTATTACTATTCAGTATATATACTAACTTACTGAGTACTTTAATACCTAGATAAATACTGATATTAAAAACATCAGTATTACTAATATTTCGGAATATAAATAGATAGAGATTCCTATAAAAAATAAAACTAATATATATTTAAATGCTGTATTTATTATATCACTTAATATAACTGTTAAATTATTAATAAAATATTTAATTCTTTATATATTCAGGATAGGATAAAATACTTTAAAAATTATATTTCCACTAGTTATTTAATATTTATCATATAATATATTATTTATATTTTAAAAAATTCAAATTTGAAGGATATATTATTTTAGATTTACACAGCATTAATAAAGAAATTAAGCGAGATATTTATTATATATCTACTATTAATAATAATATTATTTTATTGAAATATTATTTTTTTATATTAGTACTCAATATATATTAAATATTTTATAATTAACCAGTATGTAAGGATTATCATTATCACCTTATTATTATTAATTACTATAGTTAAGAAATCTTTAATATTATTATAATAAATTTTATTAATTCTGTTCTCTTTTTTTAAAGATAAAAAGATATTCATTTCAAAGATTTTTATGCATTTTACTGCATATATATTAATAATATAATTATTATATTTTATTTATTTAATAACTATATTAATTATCTTAAGCAAGTCTTTATTTTATTAAATTAAGTAATTTAAATATTAAAGTTATATTTAAGAAAGCTTTTCTTACTTTCTTTTTTATTTATCTACTGGATTAATATGTTAATACTTTAAATTTATATATAGTCAAAAATAAATTTTATATTATATAATTATTAAAATTTCCCCGAATACTGAAACCCCCTGAGTATTATATTAGCCTGACTAGCTGGTTTTATGATTATATTAATTATTCTATTAGGAAGATAGGATCTTTATAAGAGTAAAAATAGAGATATTTAAAGATATTTTAAAAAGCTCTTTTAGATTATTTACTTTATATAGAAATTTTATAATCATTTAATATCAAGTTTTTAACTAACTGTAATTTGATTTTTTAATAAGTTATTTTTTAAGTATTTTAATTAATCATTTTAACTTTATATTAATCTAAATATCTTCTATAAAGATCACATCATCATATTGTATTATATTAATAATTATAAGTATATTAAAACTGTTATTTCTTTTTTTATACTTTAATTTATCTAGTATTATTTCTCAGCTATATATTAATATTACTTAAACATTAATACTGGTCTACAGAGCTGGAAGTTTCTTACTTAATGTAAATACTTTATAAAGTTTATTATTTAATTCAATATACAGTTATACTAATAAGTATTTATATTAATTATGAATCTACTATAAATATTACTGTACAGCTATTTCTAAATACTATTTCTACTGATAAACTGAACTTATATTTAATTATAGTCTTGTATTATATGCAGTAGTTTAGATTATATATTATTTATTATTTAGGAAAAATATAATTATTATCAATACTTTATGTTATCTTTTATTTTCTAATAATCAGATTACTAAATATAATATTGATCTTGATAGTAATATATACTTTATTTCTATTAAAATATATATTTATTAAAGAAATATTATTTTTTTATATAGATTTTATAGTACTTTTATCTAATAAATTTAGGAAATAACTGTGTTGAGCTTATAAAAGCAATTTGTATATATATTATATTATTAAAATCTTATATTTTAATTATAAAATTATTATTTTTATTATATTAATAATAAAGATATTCTTTTTATAAAAACATAATATATTATTCTTTTACTCATAGCTTTTATATAAAGACTTATAGCTCTACTTATTATGTATTATAATATAAGAAATCTTTTAACTTATTCATAATAAATACAGATATTAAGACTTGAATAAATATTTTAATACTTTGAACAATATAATTATTTCTAAAGATTATAACTTATTATATAAATATATTACCTATTAACGTAATCCACGGCCGAGTGACGCACAGGGCCTTGTGACGCAGTTTTGCCGCACCCAGTATGTATTTAAGGCTTTGCAACTAACAACACCGTTTAATTTGAATGTATAGAAAATGAAATAAATAGCTATTTACTAGAGCAGCTTCTTATAGTATGTCTAATAGTCCCACAGCCACTGCAGCGTGGTGGAGCGCGTTGGCGAGGCACAGGTGTAGGCTCATCAACCTGCTCATTAAGCTGCGTATCAAGCTGCTGAATGCAGTCACAACCTTCCTGTACAGAAATAACGAGATTATTTCCTAGAGCCGTGCGCCTTCTTGCTTTCTTCCTTATTTTCCGCTCATTTTCAGGCCGTAGAACCTTTATTTCTTGTTAGAAAAGAAGATTCGTATTTATTGCCATTTGCACAGCTTTTTCAAGATGTTAAATATGAGAGACTGGAATGCTGGAAAGTATTCTTTTCTTTTAAAAGCTTCTTTATAGTCTTTGAATCTTATGATCAATCTAGCAAGAGATCTGAGATATTTGAAAAGCCGATAATATTAAGCCTTCAGTAAGTAATGGTGGTGTTGATATATGGAGTTAAAAGATGATTTTTTAAGAACCCGGTCTTGATTAAATAGCTTAAGACTAGCTTCTACAAAGTTATTATATATTTTTTAAAGTAAAGACTTCTTTTCATGTAGAAGAATATAGATATAAGAAATCCTATTTATTAATATAATTATTTCCAGCCTTTATTATATCTTCAACTAATTTACTGTATGCGTATTTAAGTAGTCCAAAAACACTAATATAAAGTGGCTAAAGAAGATGGGATATATGTAGAGACATATAAAGATAGATAATTATATTCTCTTTATAAAAAGTATCAAATTCTGCAGATTAGTAACTTGAATAACTATCAAGAATAAGCAACCTTTTTACACCAGTTAAATAGATCTTAAAAAAAGGATTAAATACTTGTGATAATCACTTTAGGCTTATTATATCTGTTATCCAGCCATTGGCACTGTTAGTAAGCCTCTAATCTAGAGAAAGATTAGATTCTTGATACTACAGAGTCTAGTGTTCTTTCTCTTTTAAGATAATCATTATTAGTATAATAATTCTCTTAGAACTTATATATTCAATAATTATTACCCATTCATGATTGCCTTAGATGACTCTTCAAGATCTTTTACTGTACTTTACTGTAGTAATAACCTTAGAGATTATACAGAGTCTTATTGTAAAGCCAGTCTTATTAAAGTTCTAGATATTATCTTTATATATATTATATTCTTAAATAGCGTCGCGTATAGTTTCAAACCATGGCTTTATTATCTTTAGATTCTCTTGCTTTACCTGCTGATATGAAATCATTTAATTATATCTTATATATAGCTCAGGGCGGTGTTTGATAAATAAATAGGCCTAATTAACTTTAAGAACTGCAGTCGGATCTTGTGTATGTTTGAGAAGTAGAATCTGCGCCATTCCACGTAGAAATTCAGGTTGAATTAAGAAGCCTTGTTTATTTACACCTAGCAGTCTCTTAACAAGGACTTCTTCTTCAAGAACTGATAATTTATGGCCACTAGCGCGTGTTTCTGTACGTGATTTCTTTCCTTGAAGCCGACAGTGAAGAGTGGCTTCAGATACATGAAATATATCAGCAGCCTTTTGATTTAACTGGATTTTTTTATTTTTAATAGCTAAAATAACCATTTGTAATCGGTTTTCTTGAGAAAGGGACATTTTTATCTAATAGATATAGAATGGTGACGCGTTGAAGTGGTGTTGTTGTTGAATAATTTGAGGTGGCGGCAAAACTGCGTCACATGGCCGTGTGCGTCACTCGGCAGTGGATTACGTTATCATATATATATACTGAACAAGTTATATTGATATATACTTTATAACTAACTCTAATTAATTGATATATTTTCTAAATTATTTTATATAATTACTCTAGATTTTTTATTATTCTTCCACCCACTGATTAATATAATTAAGTAGTAATAATAACTAATAAATTTATTAAGTATATAGGTTTAATTCCAGGTTTATCTATATAATTAATTATTAATTAAAATATTTAATTATTTAGTTATTTATAATAATATGATTAGGATTTATTATATATCTTTATTTCTAATTATAATATCTATTTTATGAATAATATTAAAAAAGATTATTTTTGAAATTTAATATATTATAATATTACAGCACTGCTTATCATTCTTAAATTAATAATTAAACTGAATATATAATTTAAATTATAAAGATTATATTATATTATACAGTTACTTAAGCTCTATTCTAGTTTTTATGACTTCTAATTATTATTAGTACTTTAAATATATTACTAAATATGTTCATAAAATAAATATTTTCTTATTTACTCTTTAATATAGACTTATACTAATCTTGATACTTATTAAAGAATTCATTATTTTAATATTATATATATTCTTATCTTGATACTGAAAAAGTTATAAAGTTTGTTTTTACATATATAAAACTTAATTATAATAAATATTATTAACTCATATTTTTACACTTAGTAATAAGATTCTGATTAGACTCTATAAAGATTACTTGTTATCTGTTATTAAGATTTTAAAATATATAAAGCTGTTATAATAATACAGTAATCTTTATATAATTATTTAATATATTAAAGGACACGTGTATTATTTAAATCTATTTAAGTCATAGAGTATTCATAATATCTTATCTATTATTTAACTTGAATCTTATGTTTATATTGGTAATATCTTCTATATAAATAATTATTTTATTAATTCTTTGAATAGTAATAACAGTTTTATGAATCTTAATCTTATTAATATTAATCCTACCAATCCTGTTAATTCTAATTTATTCAAATATAGCCTTATTGAACTAGATCTTCTATATATAAACTCTTACAAAATTAATTATATTCTTAATAAATACTGTACACATCGTGGTTATAGCTTTTTCTTTATTCAATATCTAATTTATTATCTCAGTTATAGAGTAGATCATGACTTTTAGATTTATAAAGATAATATAGATACTTTAAATCTATTTATTAATGTAAAAAAGATGTCCTTGATCCCGGTATTTGATGTTAACATCTTTACTTTCTACTTTATATAATAAGAATGTTATATTTTTCTATTTATAAAGTTATATATAATTGCTTTATCAGATCTCTTTTTTATATATATAAAGATTCCGGCTCCCCAACATTATTTTCCTGTCTTTCTGTCAGAGGTCTTCCCCGTGTTTCTTCCACATCTGTACATCAGTCTCAGTATATAGATATGTCAATACGCCCCCTCGCTTCTAGACAGATCATTATACTACTTATTACTCTTAATTTACGTTGTCGCTACAAAATACCTCTCCTAAAAGTAATCTTAATATTTAAATTATTTAACTTAATAAAGATTTGTTCAAGATAATCAAGATATTTATTTAATAAATAAAATATAATAGTTATATTATTAATATATGTGCAGCAGAAAGCTTGAAGATTTTTTAAATAAATATCTATTGAATATTAATTAAAAGAGACTGAATTAATAAGTTTTATTATAGTAATATTAAAAGTCTCCTAGCCGTGATGGTTGATAACTGTAAGATAATAATAATGATCTTTATAAACTTACTATAAATAAAATATTTAATAAGTATTATATACTGAGATGTATAGACAGTACTTTAATAAAATATTAATATTATTAATAATAAATATAGAATAAATAGCGGGCTTGATTTCTTTATTAACATTATATAAATCTATAATAATATAATCTTATAATATAAAATTCTCAGATACATAGATATT
>NW_020291061.1:0-25442 GCF_003184525.1 Aspergillus sclerotioniger CBS 115572
TATTGTCTTATGATTGTGATATCTGCTTTATTAATAGTATTTAAAAAATTAGTAAGATTATAATATATTATACAGTTTTCGAGATTTATCCTAGATTTTATAGCTTTTAATTATTATTAATACTCTAAATATATTATTAAATATATTCATGAAATAAATATCTTTCTGTTTATTTTTTAATATAGGTTTATACTAATGTTAGTATCTATTAAAAAATTTATTATTTTAAGATTATATATCTTCTTATCTTGATACTGAAGCTATAAAATATACTTTTATACATATAAAACTTTATTATAATAAATATTATCAGTATATTTTTTTAAATCTGGTAATAAGGTTCTGATCTGACGTTACAAAGAATACTTACTATTTATTATCAAGATCTTGTAATATATAAAGCTATCTTAACAATACAGTGATTCTTATATAGTTGTTTAATGTATTAGAAGACATACATACTGTTTAGATTTGTCGAAGCTATAGGATATTTATATCATCTTGTTTATTATTTAGCTTAAATCTTATTTCTGTATCGGTAATGTCTTCTGTATAGATAATTATTCTATTAATTTTTTAGATAATGATAGCTCTGCTAATCCTGATCCTGCTAATATTAATCTTATTAATATTAATCCTGATTTATTTAAATATAGCTTTATTAAACCAGGCTCTATATATATGGACTACTGGAAAATTGATGGAGTCATTAATAAATATTATATATATTGTGGTTGTGGTTCTTTTTTCATACAATGTTTTATTTATTATCTTGATTATAGTGCTAATCATGACTCATAGGTCTATAAAAATGATATAAATATTTTTAATTTTATCTATTAATATAAAGAATTGTTCTTAGTCCTGGTGTCTGATTTCTTTATTTTCTATATATAATAAGAATATTATCTCTTTTTTGTTCAGAAGATATATATGACTGCTTTATCGAGTCCTTGATGTATATAAAGATATTGGTTCTCCGGTTTTCTGTGCTGATCTGTTAATCATCTAATATTATATCTCTGTCTTTCTGCTGGAAATTGTCCCTGCGTTTCTTTCATATATGTATGTCAGTCTTTAGTATATAGCTGTGTTGACGGGTCCTCTTCTCTGATGATCATCAGAATACTACTATACATTCAGTCTTTCTTGTTCCGCTGCCACAGGTAATAAAATTTGTTATAGTAATATTAAAGATTTCTTGACTGTGTTAACTAATAATAATAAGATAATAATAATTTTTACACATTGATTATTAGTAAAATATTTAGTATTGAGTACGGAGATATACTTTAATAAAGTAATAATATTATTAATAGTAAAAATAAAATAGATATTTAGCTTAATTTCTTTATTAATAATGTATAGGTTTATGATAGTATAATCTGCAAGTATAAATTGTTTTTAAATATATAGATATTATATTATATAATAAAAATAGAATAATTAATAAGAATACAATCTTTAGTATATTTTATTTTATCTTGAATATATAAAGAGTTCAAAATCTTATTAATAATTCTATTATTATATTAATTAATATAATAAATATATAGCTTTAAAATATATTATTTTTATTTGTATTTTATAAAGATCTCTATTTATTTATAATGTAGAATATTTACTATATTGATATTAGAAGTATTAGTACTAACCTATATATTAAATAATTATAAAACCCTTGCTATATATAATAATACGAAAAAAGGTAATAGTAATATTATATCCAAAAATATTATATTTATTAATAAATAGATTTTTTGAAGCAGAAGATTTGTATATAATAATAAAAATAGTATTATTATAATTATTATATATATTAGTATTATAAGTATTAATAAAGAAAATAAAAAGATTTAGTATATTAATAATAGCTAATCCCGTGGTATTTATATTAATTTAATATACTATAATAAAATCAGAGTTAAAGATATTATGTAGATAAATATAATAAATAATTATAATAAGCTCAGAAGATTTATTAAAAACTTTAATAAAACAAAATTTAATATTAATAATATATATATAGTATGTTAAACAAAGAGGTTACAAATTATTAATAAGTTTAAATATTAAATCTTAATTAGATAAAATCTTTTTAATCTTGATAGAGACTCTTCTGTATAAATAGCTAGATATAATAATATATTAATTAAAGTAGACAGATATAGAAAATATATAACTAGCTTTTAATTTATAATTAATAAAAAAAATTATTGCATGCACAGATAGTAATAATATAATAATTATAATTGATAATTATATTTTTATAAGTAATAATATCTATATTAATAAGCAGACTTAGTTTTACACTATTCATTAAGTATATAATAACTTTAATCTTTATATAGTTATAAATAGAAACTTAATAGTCTGTAATTATTATAAATAAGAAAAAGTAAATATTAAATCAAGTATATTTTATTAAAAACATAGTTTACATTAATACTAGTCACATTAATGGAATGTTTAGTAGAATGAATATTAATATTAGATATACTTTTAATAAAATCGGCATCAATAATACTTAATAAATAATCTATATTAAGATATACCTAATAATATAAGAAAATATTATTCAATTTAGTATTTATAGTAACTGCATGTTACGAATATAAATTAAAAAGAACTATTATTTTCAGAAATAGTTCTATCAGACTTATTTATTTAAAGATTTAATAATTTAAGAATATAAGCGTTATGTATTATTAAAGTAGATTTATGTAAATTTATAGATATAGAACAAGATAAATATGTATATAATTTATTATTAAATAGAATTCTTTATAATAGATAAAATAATTAATAATAATATAATTATTATTTTTATAATTGCTTGAACTTTTATTATTATTAATCTCCACAGTAAATATATAAGAATTATTGTTTTTGAATATAGATCTGAAATCTGGTTCAGCATAATACCTATTATTAAACAGATTAAGATAGCTAGATAAACTTTAATTATTACTATAATTGAAAATATTACTGATATAATAAATACTAAGATTATAAGACAGGTTATAACAGTGTTAATTACTAATATAAAATAAACAATTATATAATAAATAATTATATAATATGAATACTTATCAATCTTAATTTTTATAAAGTAAACTACTGCTGGTAAAAGCAGTATAGCCTTTTATATATTAATTATTAAAGTTAATATTTATACTACAGTTCTCTGATTAATAATTAAATAATTGTTATCTGTATTATTAATTATTAATATTTTTACTATATTATTATTAACTATTAAAATTGTAGTTTATGATATTAAATTATATGATAGTAATATTATAAAAATACTATTAATTATTGTATTATTATAATTAATCTAATTAGATTTATAGATTCTACGGCTAGTAGTCTTAACTTTGATTTTGTTATTATAATTTATTAATATTCTGGTTATTAAAATTCCATTTATATTTATTATTAGGATTTTAGTTAGTATTTATATTCAGATTATATTAATTATCTTCTTAAAACCAGTTAGTGTTCTGGTAGAGATATTATTAATTATTATTATAATAGTTATTATTCTTAAAGTACTGTCTGTAATTAAACTGATTCGTATTATATGAAATATAATAAGTAGTATTATTATTAACTAAATTTTATTATATAAATAACTTTTGGATAAGCAACTAAAGAAAAGAACTAAAATTATCTTTTTTAATAAACTATAAAATATTCTATTAAGAATATACATTCAGATAATTTTATATAAATAATTTTTATTAAAAAAGGTACTTATATTAATAGCACAGATCAGATAGATAATTTTCTAAGTAAATTCCTGGACAGAACACTGAGTTTAAATATTAGTAAAAATATATTTTATCATATTAAACTTATTTATAGTAATAGGAAGATTTAATTTAAAATATTTAGTAAGTTTATAAAATCTACTATTTTCTAAAAAAAATAGTTTTTTTGATTAATTAATATTTTAGATTAAAAAGTTTAAAGCTATATGATAATATGGCAGTATTGTAAAAAATATATAATAATATTAATGTTAATTAAGATTTTACTTTTATATAGAGTAATATTATATATATAATTAAAAAATATACTTATATCTTTATAATAGATTAGATTACTAATTTACTTTATAATAATATTATCTTTTATATTCAGCTAGAAGTAACTTACTTTATTCATCTTTCAATATCTTAAAATATTATTATTAATAGTATAATTAATATCAGAGTACTTGTTATTACTAATTAAAAAATCTAGAGTTTATAATTATAATTATAATTAAATTTAATAAATAATAGTATTATTATTCAGGGCTTATATATTCATGAATAATATTACTAAGAAATTTATAAACAATTTTAGATATTATGAAGTATTTTTAATAATATTTAATATATTATATATAGATAATTTGTCAGGCTAATAATTTATAACAGTAACAGGATTGGTAAGTATAATATTTAATCATTCTATATATAATACTTAGCTTGATATAGATTTAGATTGTAAAATACCTTTAATAAAATAAGAAAAGATAAGATAATGTAAAGATAGAAAGTATAAAAACTTAAAGGTTTTAACTGGATAGATAATAACTAATACAGGTAATGATTTTTCTAGAGTAAATATTCTTAAAGAAGTTTTAGTTTAAGATAATTAAAAATAATAAAAATTAGTATTTACTCATTAAAATTTATATGAAATAATATAGAAAGAGAAATAATTACCAGATTTACAGATTTAAAAGTAATAGTAGTAGGATCTATACTAAAACTTTATAATCTTAAATAATTCATTAAATAAAGAGAATTAGAAAAAACTATATTAATAAAATATACAGAAATTTACTGCAGATATCTAATAAAGTAAGTAATAAAATTAGTTAAATATAAGACTTCTTTAACAGCTTTATTAAGAAAACTTTTATTAATATTGTACTTGGAAAAAGAAAGATAGTGGCTTGTGGATACAGGTTCTTAAATATACAGTTTAATAAATATATAATCTATATAGTTTACAGTATCTTAATTAAATTTTACAGTATAAAAGGAATGAAAGAGAATACAGAATAAGATAATTTAATAAGTAAGTTCAGCAACTTAAAAATTATATTTTAATAATATCTAATACTCTTAGTATAATAAATAGACAGAATATAGTATATAAAATAAAAAATAAGGTTTTTTAATAGCAAAAAAGATAGAGAAAACAGAAATAAGATAGAAATAATAAAATAAATAATAAAACCAATAAAAGAATAAGAAAATAATAATATAAACAAATATATTTAACAGTAATATTTAGTTACTAAGACTTTCAGATACCTAAAATCAGTAAAGCAATAAAAAGGTAAGAAAATAGTAGATAGATAAGATAAACAGACAGAATAATAATAGATATTATTCATTGAATAATAATAAAAATCTAGAATCAGTTTATAAATGTATTATTCTCTTTATAGCAGCGGAACAAAAAGGATGATAAAAATAAAATAATATAATAATCTGTCTAAAAATAAGGAGGCCTATTAATATACCTATATACTAAAAGATTGACATATATATATGGAAGAAGTGCGGGGAAGACCTCTACTAAGAAGAAAGGAACAGGATATAATGTCACGTAATTGATAGATTGCCGCAGGGAACCGGAACCTCTATATACATGAAATGGGGAGCCGATGAAGCAGTCACAAGTAATAAATATAATTATGAATCTAGGCAATCAGACTAATATAATAGTTAAAGTTCTTTAATATTCAGAAAGGCTTTAATAATTATATAATATAGAGTTTATCCTCAGGTATATAATAGCAGGGTTCTTACTATATATAATGATATTTGATAGAATAATTATAATATTATTAGTATCTTGTTTATTAATAAGTAGATTCTCTGATATAAAGGATTTATACACAGTAAAAAAAGTAGTTCTATCATAGCTTTTGTAAATATTAGTATTATAAGCACTGGTAACAACCAATATTACTATATTTTTATTTACTTAATATATTATGATAAAATCAGAGTCAGAGATATCACTGAGACATATATAATAAGTAATACTAATAAACTTAAGGATTTTTATTAGTAACTTTAATAAAAGAAAAGTTTGTATAAGATAGATATAGTATATTAATCATAAGGTTTAACTGCTATCCACATATTTAAAGAATAAATCTTATTTAAATAAATCTTTCTTAATTTTTATAGGGATTCTTCCACGTGAGTAACCAGGAACAATAATATATTCATTAGAATAAATTAATATAAATAATATGTAATTAATCTTTAATATATATCTTATAATAAAAGTAAAATCTTTACACGCATAAATAATTATAAGATAAAAATCAAGATTAATTATAATATTTTTATAGTTTATAATATTTATATTAATAAGCAGATTAGGTTTTATATCAATGATTAAATAAGCCATGGCCTTAATTTTAGTATATCTATAAATAGTAGACAATATTATTAGAAATAAAAAAATAATTAAATAATATATATTCTATATAAGAATATTTAGAAATAATACTGGTAACATTAATTAAATATTCTATAAAGTAAATTTAAACATTAGATATATTTTTAATAAAGATATTATTCATAATACCGGATAAACAGTCTGTATTAAGATAAATCTAAAGATATAATAGAGTATTATTTAATTTAATATTTATAATAACTATGCATTATAAATATAAATTGAGAAGAATATCACCATTAAAGATTCTATTAGATTGTTAAACGCCTCAGGCAACCCCATAACAGACAGCAGGACCTTCCAGCACGCCAGGGTCACGGGACTCACAAGAAGATAAGTTATCTAATTAAGTAATCTATATAAATCAGATAAATTAATAAATTATATATTATACCAGTCACTACAAACTCTAAAAAACTAATAATTAATTCTATGTTTATATATATATTATTTACACTATATAATCTTACAAATGTAAGACTTAACCTGATTCATAAGATTAACTTTATATTATTTTATATCTTTCTATATATCTTTCACTGTTCTGATTACTCTCTCTATAAGAAAGATCTGGAGCTAAAAATAATATTTTATATTTAAAATATTATCTTAGAAAAAGACCTATTTAATTTATTTAGTAATCTTATTATTAAGTCTTTATACTTTAAAGAATTAAACTTATAGTTGTTACAGACCCCTGCTAGCTGAACAAACTAGTGAGGCGGACTCGTCAGGCAGAAGGCCACGTCCGGACAGACAGTAACTCTTATCAAGTAGAATCCTGATCTGAGTAACCGACACCCGGAACGGTTGCATATCACGTGACAATGATGAGCATGTCACTGATAAGCTACAACATGTTAATACTATGACTAGGGTATGGCAGTAACATGAGGCAATATATCAGTAATATAATATATTATAATAGTAATATAAGAAGGATAGGATATATAAGAAAGCTCTTTTATATATTTAGCTAATTCTGTTCTTCATACTCAATCTTACTATCTTTAAGTAACCATATATTTAGAAAGCTTAATAATAATACTTATCTATACTCACTTACAGATAGCTACACAGCACTATCTAGCCTAACTTTTCTTTCTTTATTTAAGACCAGTTATTCCTAGATAGTTATCAGTCTGATACAACCTCGATTCACTTCAAAGATATGTATACTAGTAAAGCTAAGCTAACAGGAATAAGGAAGTGATCCTAGGATTTGATATATTAAGTACTAGTCAGCACGAGTGTTACCAAGTAACAACTATCTATTATATTAACAGTTTCGAACTCATCACGCGCCCCACAGCAGCAGGGCTTGACAATGTAAGAACTGATAAGTATGGTTAATCAATCATAAGAAAATATCACTGTCTTAGAGTAATGAAACCAGTTACTTGAAGATTGTTTAGCACTTAAGTCTATCAAGGTCTAACTATCAGAACTGTTTGACAGCAACCGAGCAAAGCTCAGGGCTTTCTTAACCTAGTTAGACTTATACCTGAGCATGAATAGAGAGAAGCTCAGAAATAAGGTTAATAAGATTCTTTTTATATCTATTTATCTGACTAAAATAATATTTAATTAATTTAAGCTATATATCCGTGTGTATCAAGAAAAGTTAGTAAATAATCAGGATAATGATATTAAACAAATCTTTACTAGTTATACCAGATTTAAGCAACATCTTAAATAAATATTCAGAGACATTAATACAGCATGTAATACTAAATAAAAGTTATAATGATTTAGATATATTAGATCAGTATCTAAGTATACTTCTAAATTCTTGTAGATTATTAGCTATCTGGACTGGGATAATAATATCTATATTTTATAATTTAAAAAAAAACTCAAGATAGAGATCTAAAAGAAACTTATTTAATAAAAATAACTAAACATGTTATTACAGATGATTGTAACAGCAGTCAAGATTAATAATAAGTTATATAAATATAATATAAAACAGAAAGAAGATTAATGGACTAGCAGGTCTACCTATACCTTAATAAAATAATTAATCAGGTTGTTAAGCTAACAACACAAGATTGGTATAACCTAGAAGTCTGGGATATAAAGATCTTTATAAACCAAAACTAATGGAGCTGAATGCAGCACAGCATCAGACTTAATAAAGTAAAGTATTTAAGAAGAAACTTGAATAGTATAAAAAGAACTATTTATACTTTAGCTACAGCAAAGCAGATCATCAGTTAAAGAATTATTAATAAAAACAGTAACAATCTTAAAAATAGTTAAGAGCTATGCACGAAGATCAAGACAGAGGAGTCTATAATATTACTACTATTTAATATAAAGTTTAGATAGAACCTGTGATATAGATATTAGATAATAAGAAGCTATATATCATATAATATAGATAACTATTAAAGAATAGAATATATTATGACTAATTAAGATAACAGGCTATTATAGATAAGCTAACAGTACTACTACAATAATAAGAAAATCACTGACTATCTGTATCATTAGATTGACCTATAGAAATTAATAATAGTAGTAAGCCAGTTCTAAGAAATAACTACCCCAGTATAGTTTGGGATAAATTCAACCCTTTAGATAAAGAATACAGTATTTAGCTTAAGGATCTTAGACCTAGTAAGGAAAGACTTAACAAGATACCTGATATTCTGAAAAAAGCCCTTATCAAAAATTAGTAAAACCTGTCTAACATAGTAAGACAGGGACAAGGAGAACTAGAAGAATAATAAAAATAATATTACTTATTAGATAGACCATATATTAAAGAAATTCAAAGAGAATCCAGCATGATTTTGTCTAAAATTTAAGAAAATCATGCAGTATTATCCATATTAGAACCTGAAATATTGGAAATCATAAAACAAGATCTGGAAACAGTATCTGTAAAGATGTTTTAATTATCTAAAAATTTATCTGATATATAGACAAGATAATATAAATTATTATTATTAATTATTAAAGATTAGCTAAAAGATACAAGTGGCTGAAACAAAATCTTAGTATAAAAAATATCTATACGTATACTTTGAAGAAAATAGAAGATATTAAAAACATGATAAACGTTTTTAGATTATATATTATATAAATATATACTCCTATATACTATAATTAAAAGTATATTACTAATTACTGATCCAGGATACCAGAAATAGTAAGGACTAGAGTAAGTCATTATCTATATCTGAACTATGGTTGTTTATGTAAGATATACTAATAATATCTATATTATAAATCAGTATACTAATTAATATACTTTAATAATCAGTGTATAATATACTACACAGCAAAAATAAAGAGAATACGATTTCTAATTAAATATCTAAAGTAACTGGAATATAACTGGCCAGAACAGTAGTTAGAAGCCACTGAATCAGGGCCTTATTTAAAGATCTAAGCAATCATGTTAAGTCAAGCAGCTTAAGTACTGGTAGACTTTAGAGTAATCAGAAACTTTATAAACCCGTGATTCATACAGCAGCTTAGGATACTTGAAAGACAGAAAGCAGAACCTGAACCAATAGCAGGACTGAATAGAGAGAATTTGGGAACTCTTATATTAACAGTCAAGTCAGGAATCATATCTATAACTGTAAAGGATTACTATAAATACATAGAATTTAACATAATATTATTAATATAATATTATATTAAAGATTCTATAACTCAGGAATCATAATCTACAGATTAATTAAAAGACTGAGAGTCTTTAATTCATGAATTGTGATTACTCAAGACAACACCAGCAAGGACCAGATATAAGATCTGGATCTATATAATCTGGTATCTAGCAAAATACTGAAGCAAGAACTAAGTAATTTATAAGAAGGTTAAGAACATCATAAAAGCCTAATATACCAGATATTAGAGATAACTTAAAAAAAGTATCTTAAATATTATTATACAAGTAATAGCAGCAACCAAGCTATTATAGAAAGATTAGCTTAAGAAATTATCAGGATAGGTACTAATAATTATAAAAGAGTATTAAGAATATATTATTAACAGTACCAACACAGAGATTAAGATACAAGAACAGAGACTAGAAGATTTATAGAAACTTCTAGCTGTGATCAAGAGTAATTCATATATCCTGCTATAGTATAAGAGATTTAAAGACTTATTTAAATAGTTAAAACAATCTGAACTATCTCAGTACAGAAAACATGACCATATTATTCTTATTAAGAAATAAAAGTTATTAATATACAGAAAGATTTACCCAATATCTGAAAAAGAATTACAGGTATTATAAGAATATTATAATAATTAATTAATAAATGATAATATCAGACCTTTAAAATTATTAGTAAGATATGGAGTCCTATTTATACTGAAAAAGGATAACAGTTTATAACTATATATGGATTATCAATTACTTAATATTATTATAATTAAGAATTAATATCTGTTATCTTTAATTTCAGAAATCTAAAACAAAATATAAGAAACAAAGTAGTTCACTAAACTTGATATCACGGATGTATATTATCATATATATATTATAAAAGAAAAAGAATGGAAGACCATATTTAGAACAAAGTACAGATATTTTAAATACTTGATTATATTATTTAGACTTATTAATGCACTGGCATTATTTTACTAATATATTAACAAGATTTTAAGAGAATATTTTGACAGATTTATAATTATCTATCTAGATAATATATTAATCTTCTTAAATACTGAGGAAGAATATATTAGATATATAAGACTTATTTTATATAAATTATATCTATACTAGTTAAGATATAAGCTAAAGAAGTATGAATTCTATATACAGAAAATAGAATTCCTGAGATACTGGATATCTATAAAGAGAGTTTATACTGAGTGAGCTAAAGTATAAGTTATATAAGACTAGTCTTAATCTGAGAATCTGAAAGAACTATAATAGTTTATTAGATTAGTTAACTATTATTAATGATTTGTAGATAGATATATTATTTATATAATATCACTCTTCAAGCTTATAAAAAAATTGAAAAAGTATAAGTAAAAAGAACCACAGCAGTATATATTTAAAGATATTAAATAATAACTTATTATATTATCAGTATTTAAACAGCATGGTCTAGAGGAAGAGACTACTATTAAAATCAATATATTAAATTATGCAGTTAGAATACGCATGACATAACCAGGAGAAGATAAAAAATCTAGACTAATTATATTTTATTTAAAAAGATTAGTTTAAGCAGAACTTAACTATGATATCCATAATAAGGAATTGCTGGCTATTATAGTAGTATTTAAGTAATAGAGGGTCTATCTTAAAAAAGTAAAACATATTATTATTATAAAAACAGATCATAAGAACTTGACTTACTTTATAATAATTAAAGAATTAATCAGGAGATAAGTAAGATAGACTAAAATCTTATTATATTATGATTTCTGTATTATATACTGTAAAAGAATAGAGAATAAATATATAGATATATTAAGTCACAGACCAGACTATAAAATAAAGGAAAAAACTATTGAACCGGCTATCTTGAAACAAAACGTAAATGGGTCAATCAGCTATAATAAGGCTAATCTAATAATAATATTAGAAATAAGTAATAACTTAATTAAATAATTGGCTAACACTATTAAAAAAGACAAGATATTTTAAGAAATAAGCAAGAGCTTACTGGACAAGATTATTATTAATAAAAATAAACTAGTCTACTTTTACAGATTAATATTTATATTAATTATTATAAGAATAGAGATTATGGCTAGACATCATGATAAATTATTTAAGGATTACTTAAGAGTTGAAAAGACTATGGAACTAATCGTGAGGAATTACTATATTCCAAACCTCAGATAAAAAATATATAATTATATTGAACAATATAAGATATATATTAAAAATAAGTCTATAAAATATTAACCTTACAGATAAATATAAGTACAGGAGGTACTACAATAACCATAAAAATAGATAATAATTAACTTTATTAGTTTACTATCTGAATCAGAAAAATATAATACTATCACAGTTATTACTGATCATCTTATTATATATATTTATCTTGTATAAAATAAAATGATAATAACAGCAATACAGATAATAAAACTATTTTTAGAAAATATTGTTATAAATCACGGGATGTTAAAGTATATTATATCAGATAAAGATAAGTTATTCATCTTAAAGTTCTAAAGGTTACTCATAGATCTTATAGAAATTAAAGAATAAATAATAATAGCTTACCATCTACAAATAAATAAGTAAATAGAAAGAATTAACCAGATAATCAAGTAATACCTAAGGTATTATATTAATTATTAGTAAGATAATTAGATGAATCTGTTACTGATAGTACAGTTCTTATATAATAATATTAGTTATTCAATAATTAGAATCTTATTATTTTATATTAATTATAGTTATCACCCCAGATTCCTGAAGACATTATTAAGAAAATAACTAGTTACTGATATAATTAAAGATATTATTATATTTATAGAAAACATACATATTCAGTTATCCTGAAATATTGAGTTTATAAACTTATAAAGCAAGATTTACTATAATTACTAATACAGAAAGAAACCTGATCTAAAAAGAAGAAAGAAAGTGTTCCTATTCTGCAGAAATATTAAGATAAAATAATCAAGCTAGAAGCTCAACCATTATAAACTAGAACTATTTATTATTAAAGATAAGAAAGAGCTGGTTAATTATAAGTTAAGACTACCGAAATCAATAAGCAAAATTTATCCAATATTTTATATCTTATTACTAGAACCTATATCAAAGAACACTAGAATTACAGAGAATATGAAGATTAATAACAACACTAAACAAGAATATAGAGTTAAAAGGATCCTAGACTATAAGAAGATTAGCAGCAAGTTATACTACTTAATAAAATAAAAAGAATATAATATCTCAGAAAATATATGAAACTTTATTAAGAATTTGACAGGCTGTCACCAACTCGTGGAGTAACACTATTAATAAACAGGTTAAAGTTCGCCCAGAAAGAAGGAGAGCCAACTAGTTAAAAAAACTAAGATCAAGCTCAGACATGGTGATTAGTTTAATACTATCACTTATAACAGTACTAATCTCAGCCTCAGATACTGCAGCCTTTTAATTATACAATCTTTCTTATATTTCATACTCTTTTTACTCTTATTTCTTGAGCTTCTCTAGCTTTTTAATTTCTTTTATATCATGAGCTATAAAGTCACCAGCTCATTTCTGTAATAATTATTTCTATTTCTATAATTAAAAAAGTTTTACTAGAATGACTTTCTCTTCTTCTTTGATAGAATTTTGGGCCTTAACCAAACACTTCTACCTAATATTAAAGAAGAAAGAATCAAGTATTTTATTATAAATACTGTTTATCTTAATATACTTATTATAATAATTAGAGTTCTTAGATTTAATACATATCTTGTACAGACAAATGTAATATTTATAAAGGAAAATCATAAGAAAACCTTTATCTTTAATCTACCGGTAAAGACTCTTCTTATAGATAGAAGAACTAGATAATATGATTAATAAACTAGACAAAGAATTTAGAAATAATACTAAATACTCACCTCAATAGAGGACACCGCAAATTTATGTTCCTTGGGGATAAGAAACCTTGAAGAAGGGGGAGTGATATTACAGACCCCTGCTAGCTGAATAAACTAATAAGGCAGACTTATCAGGCAGAAGGCCATGTCTAGACAGACAGTAATTCTTATTAAGTAAAATCCTAATCTAAATAACTGACACCCGGAACAGTTACATATCATGTAACCATAATAGGCATGTCACTAACAAGCTATAATATATTAATACTATAATCAGAACATGACAGTAACATAAGGCAACATATCAGTGATATGATATATCATGACAGTGATATAAGAAGAATAGAATATATAAGGACACTCTTTCATATACTTAGCTAGTTTTATTCTTTATACTTAATCTTACTGTCTTTAAGTAACCATATATTTAGAAAGCTTAGTAATAATACTTATCCACACTTACTTACGGATAGCTGCGCGGCACTATCTAGCCTTACTTCTCTTCCTTTATTCAAGATTAGTCATTCCTAGATAGTCATCAGTCTGATACAACCTCGATTCAGTTCGAAGGTACGTATACCAGTGAAGCTAAGCTAACAGGAACAGGGAAGCGATCCTAGGGTCTGACAATAGTATACTAAGAAATTTATAAATATAATTAGATTAACTAATTACTTTAGAAATAAGAAAAATAATAATATAACTATTTTAAAGTAAAAATTATATAAAAAAAGAATAAAGATTAAGAAACTATAATAATAAAGATAACTAGAGTTAGATAAGATATAAATTAAAAAGAATATAAAATAAATTAAAATATATTAATTATGAGATCTAGAAGTAACTCTTTTAATTTCTTATTTAATTAATAAAATAGAAGCTTTTTACTATATTATAATCTTCCATTTTAATTAAAGATTATAAGATTATCTATAAGAGTAATACTAAATATAAAATATTATAAAAATAATATAACTAAATACTATCACTATATAGCAAAGTTAAAAAATCGGGTTGAAAAAAAGTAAATACTATTTTATAAATAATAAAATATATATAATAAATACTATATTTTTCCTTATATCTGTATCTTTTTACTATAGAAGTAATATACTAAAAAGATATTCTTTATAATAGAAGAAAACTTTATCTAGAAAGATTATTAAATTTTTTAATTATATTAATTAAATAATTTTATAAATCTATAAAACAATATTAATAAATATTATTAAAATATTAGATAAAACCTATAATAATCAGTCTAGAAACATATATAATATACTGATTAATAATATATATAATTATCTAAATTTTATATAGAAAATTAATAGAAAAATTATTTATAAGTTAGAATATTATAAAGGATCTCCTATAAGATAATAAAGTATTTATAAAAACTAGAGATTTATAATAGCTATATTCTATATTCATAAATTATAAAATATTGAATATTAAAAATAATATAAGAAAATTATTATAAAGAAAAAATGATATTTATAAAAAGTAAAACCTATCTTTTTATATTACAGAAATAAAATTAAATAAATTAAAGATTAATTAAAATAAAGTAATAGAGTAATTACTTATTTTAAAATTAGTCAGACAGTTATAAGAGATAAAATATGTAAAATAATAATAATAAGAAGTATGAATCCTTTATTAATATAAATAAAGTAAAGCTTTTTAAATATAAAAAGTATAATTACTTTATTATACACTATTTAAAATATAAAAAACTAAATATTTTAATTCGATATATAGTAATAATACTGAAGTTTTTATATAATAAAGACTTTAATTCTTTTAATATTATTATTTGAAGATTAATATAGATAAGAGTAATATTGGTTTATATATTAATAAATTACAGAATACAGATTAACTTAATAAATTAATTATAAGTAAAGCAGTATTTACAAAGATTAAATAAGATATTATAAAGAATTCAAGCTTCAGATAGATAAAGGATTCTATTTTATAAATAATATAATCTTATAATTAATATAACTAATTATAAGAAAGAAGTTAAATAAAGATATTACTAGTTTAATACAGTAAATATATAGGATTATAATATTATTCTAGATTTATTATAATTATAAAATTTTAATTTTAACATGATTAAAAAAGGGTATCTGATAATATAATATTATATAGATAATTTAAAATATTATTAATAAAAAAAATAGATTTAGTATTATAAAAAAATTGTATATTTATATAATTCATACAAAAACTGTAGATTATATAATTAAGATATATATAATAATTTTTTGGAAAAAATAAATTAAATAAAGATTTTTTTTAAAGTCTTATTTTAACTTTACAGATATCTTCTTTAAAAAGTAAGCTAATATTTTATCTTTATATATAAATTATGATTATATATTTAAATTAAATAAAAAGAAATAATCTTTATATTACTTTATTTATAATCTATTTCAAACAGAATTTAAAGTATTAAAAGATTATATCTTAACAGTACCTTAAAAAAACTAGATATAATCTTTATAAAATCTAGTAAATTGTCAAACCCTAGGATCGCTTCTCCCTGTTCCTGTTAGCTTAGCTCCCGTTCCGATACGTACCTTGTGAACTGAATCAAAGGTAGTCAGGTTGTTGACTATCTAAAGATGACTTGATCTGAACAGAAGAAGAGAAGTAAGGCCAGATAGTGCCGCGCAGCTATCCGTAAGTAAGTGCGGACGAGTGTTGTCGCTAAGCTTTACCAAAACGTAGGTTACTTAAAGATAATTATAATTAAGCATGAAGAACAGAACTAGCTAAATACATGAAAGAATGTTCTTATATTCTATTCTTCATCATGGTGTTGTCATGATATATCATGTCACTGATATATTATATTATAATATTATCATATCCTATTATAGTGCTGCTATGTCCTGTTATAGTACTGCTATATTATAGCATGTCAGTAACATGTCCATCGTGGTCACGTGTTGTGTAACTGTCCCAGTTTATAGGTTACTCTGATCAGGATTTTACTTGATAAGAGTCCTTGTCTTTCAGATGTGGCCTTCTGTCTAATATATCCGCCTTACTAGTTTATTCAGCTAGCAGGGGTCTGTAACATCACTCCCCCTCTTTCAAGGTTTCTTATCCCTAAAGAACATAAATCTGCAGTGCCTCCCTCCTGAGATAAGTATCTAATATCATTTTCTAAAACTTTATTTAGACTATTAACCATATTATCTAGTTCTTCTATTTATAAGAAGAGCCTTTACCAGCAGATTAAGGACAAAGATTTTCTTGCAGTTTTTCCTTGCAAGCGCTGTATTCACCTTCACAAGATTTACATCAAATCCGAAAATTCTAATCACTATAATAAATATATTAAAACAAACAATGTTTATTATAAAATACCTGATCCTTCCTTCTCTGACACTGAGTAGAAGCATTTGGTCAAGGCTCAAAATTCCATTAAAGAAGAGGAAGAAGTTATCCTGGCGAAACTTTTTCAGTTATGAAAATAAAAACAGTTATTATAAAAACGAGCTGGCAATTTCATAGCTCGTGATATAAAGAAAATTAAAGAGCTGGAAGAGCTCGAGAAATAAGAGTAAAAGAAATGTGAGGCGTAAACAAGGCTACATGATTAATAAGTTATAATATCCAAGGCCGAGGCTAGTATTATCGTGGGTGGTGTTGAACTAGCTGCTATATCTGAGCTTAATCTTAGTTTATTTTAACTTATTGACTCTTCTTCTTTCTGGGCGAACTTTAACTTGCCTGCTAGTAATACTATTTCATAAGCTAATAATAGCCTGTCAAGTTCTTAATAGATTTCTATATATTTTCTGAGATATTATATTCTATCTATTTTACTAAATACTGTGATTTACTGCTAATCTTCTTATGATCTAGGATCTTTTTGACTTTATATTCTTTTTCTGTATTGTTATTAATCTCTATATTTTTTGTGATTTTAGCGTTCTTTGGTACAGGTTCTAATAATGAGATATAAAATACTGGATGAATTTTGTTCATTGATTTTAGCAATCTTAACTTGTAATTAACTAGTCTCTTCTTATCTTTAATAATAAATAGTCCTAGCTTGTGATGGTCAAGCTTCTGATTTAATCGTTTTATCTTGATATTTCTGCGGAGTAGGAACATCTTCTCCCCCCTTTTAAGATCAGGTTTCCTTCTGTATCTGTGATTGTAGTATATCTTACTATATAAGTTTATAAACTTAATGTCTCGGGACAGTTATAGATACATGTTTTCCATAAATATAACAATATTCTTAACTATATTAGTAACTTGTTATCTTTCTAATAATGTTTCCAGAAATCTTAGATGATATCTGTAATTAGCATAGAACGGTGAGACTTTAATAATTAAGTAATTAGTGTTATTATATGAGAACTATATTATCGGTAATAGATTTGTCTAATCATCTTACTAGTAGTTTATATAGTGTCTTAGGTATTGTTTAATTACTTAATTAACTTTTTCTGTTTGTTTATTCGTCTGCAGATAGTAAGCTGTTATTATTTATTCTTTTATTTTTATAAGATCTGTAAGTAATCTCCAGAACTTTAAGATAAATAGCTTGTCTTGATCTGATATAATGTACTTTAGTATTCTATAATATATAATAATGTTTTCTAAAAATAGTTCTACTATCTGTATTGCTGTCATTATTATCTTACTTAGTATAAGATAGATGTATTTAGTAAGGTAATTAGTAATGACTATAATAACATTAAATCCTTCTGATTCCAGTAGCGGACTAATAAAGTTAATTATTATCTATTTCTATAGCTGTTGTGACACTTTCTATACTTATATTTATCTATAAGACTGGTATCTTGCAGGCTTGTCCCTAATATAAGTCTCATATTGTTTAATATAATCGCGTATTTTCTGTCTAAGGTTCGGAATATAGTAATTCCTTATAATTAGTTCTGTTATCTTTTCTACTCTTAAGTGACTTTTAAGTGATTTATTATAGTGCTTAGCCATAATCTCTGTTCTCATCGCAGTTGATATAAAGATTAACCTGTGAAAGTATGCTAGTCTATCTTTATTAATAATGATCTTGTCTGGTAAGTCCTTGCTTATTTCTTAAAATATTTTATTATTTTTTATATTTTCAGCTAATTATTTGGTTAGGTTGCTTCTTATTTTCAATATTATTGCTAGATTAGTCTTATTATAGCTGATTAATCTATCCGTATTCCGCTTCAGGATGGCTAGTTTGATAGCTTTTTTATCTAATTCATAATCTGGCCTGTGGCTCAGTGTATTTATGTATTTATTCTCTGCTTTCTTACAGTATATAATTCTGAAGTTATATTATGATAGAATCTTAGCCTATCGTGCCTATCTTCTAGTTAACTCTTTGGTTATCATGAAGTAGATTAAGTTCTTATGGTCTATCTTTATAATAATAGTGTGCTTTACTTCTTTAAAGTAGACTCTTCACTGCTTGAATATTATTATTATAGCTAGCAATTTCTTGTTGTGAATGTCATAGTTGAGTTCTGCTTGAACTAACTTCCTTAAGTAAAATATAATCAGTCTCAGCTTTCTGTCTTCTCCGGGTTATGTTATATGCATACCAACGATGTAGTCTGATATGTTGATTTTAATGGTTATTTCTTTCTCTAGATCATGCTATATAAGTATTAGTAATATGGTAAGTCGCTGCTTGATATTTTCAAATATGCTCTGCTGTGGTTCTTTCTACAGATACTTCTTTAACTTCTTTATAAGCTTGAAGAGTGGTGTTATGTAGATAGCATATCTGTCTATAAATTATTAATAATAGTTAATTAATCTAATAAACTGCTATAGTTCTTTCAGATTCCTAGATTAAGACCAATCCTGTATGACTTATACTTTAGCTCGCTCAGTATAGATTCTCTTTATAGATATCCAGTATTCTAGGAACTTTGTTTCCTGTATATAAAATTTACACTTTTTCAGCTTGTATTATAACTGATATAGATATAGTTTATACAGAACTAGTCTTATATATTTCTTATATTCTTCCTTGGTCTTCAAGAAGATTAATATATTATCTAAGTAAGTAATCACAAACTTATCAAGATATTTTCTAAGAACTTTATTAATATATTACTGAAATAACACTGGTGTGTTGGTAAGTCTAAATAACATAATCAAGTATTTAAAGTATCTATACTTTGTTCTGAACGTGGTTTTCCATTCTTTACTTTCCATGATATATATATGATAATAAGCATCTGTAATATTGAGTTTGGTAAACTACTTTATTCCTTATATCTTATCTTAGATTTCCGAAATCAAAGATAACGGGTGTCAATCCTTAATCATGATAATATTTAGTAGCCAATAATCCATGTATAGCTGTAAACTGCTGTCCTTTTTTAGTATAAATAGGACTCCATGTCCTACTAGTGACTTTAAAGACCTGATATTATCTTTAATCAGCTGGTTATTAATATATTCTTGTAATGCCTGTAATTCCTTTTTAAATATTAAGTAAATCTTTCTATATATCAGTGATTTTTTTTTCTCTATAGAAATAGTGTGGTCATGCTTTCCATGCTAAGATAATTTAGATTATTCTGACTGCTTGAATAAGTCTTTAAATCTCTCATACTATAATAAAATCTACATGTTACTCTTGACTGCAGCTAGAAGTTTTTATAAATCTTCTAGTTCTTAGATAGTTATCTTAATCTCTATATTAGAACTGTTAATGCTATACTTGCAGTACTCTTCTATTATTATCAGTATCTATCCTGATAATTTCATGAACTAATCTTTCTATAATGGCTTAATTACTACTATTACTTATATAACTATACTTAAGATATTATTTTTCTCTAAGTTATCTCTAATACCTGGCGTGTTAGGCTTTCATGGCGATCTTAACCTCTTCTTACTAGATTATTTAATCCTTGCTTTAGCTCCTTGCTAAGTAATGGACCGTACAGATCTAGACCCCATATCTGGTCCTTGCTGGTATTGTCTTAGACAATCACAATTCATGAATTAAAAACTCTCAGTCTTTCAATCAATCTGTAGATTATGATTCTTGAGTCATGGAATCCTTAACATAATATTATACTGTCTTAAAAATATCATATTAAAGTCTATACATTCATAGTGATTCTTTACAGTTATAAACATGGTTCCTGACTCAACTATTAATATAAGAGTTTCCAAATTCTCTCCGTTCAGTCCTGCAATTGGTTTAGATTCTTCTTTCTATTATCTGAATATCCTAAGCTATTATATAAATTACAGGTACATGAAGTTTCTGGTTACTCTAGAGTTTACCAGTACTTAGGCTAGTCAATCTAATATAATTACTTAAATCTTTAAATATGGTCTTGATTCTGTGATTATTAACTGCTATTCTAGCCAGTTAGGTTCTAACTACCGTAGATATCTTCTTAAAAATCTTGAACCTTCTATCTTTACCACATAGTATATTATATACTAATTATTGAAACATGTTAGTTAATATATTAATCTATGATAAGAGTGTCTCTAGTACTCTTTATATATATAATCAAAGATATTATATAAATAATAGCTTGCCTTAGCCCTAACCACTTCCAGTACTCTAGATTAATAGTTAATAATATATTTCTAATCATGATATATTAAGCATATGTTCATATAGTATATAAGTTAAGAGAGTTTATCATATCTCTAATAATCTCTATTTTCTTTGAAATAAATATATAGATATGGTTTATCGCACTAAGACTCTGTTTCTGTAATATTTATCTTCTGGCTAATCTCTAATAACTAGTAATAATAGTTTATATTATCTTATTCATATATCAAACAAACTTCCGGGTGATAAGGGCATCTCTGTAGATATTGTTTTCAAATCTTATTTTATGATTTTCAATATTTTAAATCCTAATGTAGATAATGCTGCATGATTATCTTAAGCTCTGGGCAGAATCATGCTGGATTTTCTGAGATCTTCTTTAAAATATAGTTTAATTAATAAGTAATATTTTCTTGATTGTTCTTCTAGTTCTCCTTATCCTCGTCTTACTGTGATAGACAGAGTTTACTAGTTTCTGATAGAGGTTTTTTAAAAATATCAGATATCTTGCTAAGTCTCTTCTTACTGGGTTTAAGACCTTTAAACAGTGTATTGTATTCTTTGTCCGACAGTTTGTTTTTGTCTTAAACTATACTAAGATAGTTGTTTCTTGAAACTGGCTTATAACTGTTATTATTAACTTCTGTGGTCCAAACTAATAGTACAGATAATCATTAATCCTCTTATTGACTAGATAGTACTGTTGACTTATTCAAGATAGCCTATTATCTTAACTAATCATGGTATATTCTGTTTTCTGACAGCTAACCATACTAAATAGCATGTAATTTCTTGTTATTTAATATCTACATCACAGATTCTGTCCAAACTTCGTGCTGAATGGCGGTGATATTATAGACTTCTCTACCTTGATCCTGGTGCGTAGCCCTTAATTATTTCTAAGGCTGTTACTGTTTCTGATTACAGTTCTTTGACTAGTGATCTGTTTTGCTGCAGCTAAAGCACAAGCAGTCTTGTTTGCGCCGTTCGAGTTCCTTTTTAAATACTTGAGTTTCTTGAGTCTGATGCTGTGCTGCATCTAGCTCCATTGGTTTTAGTCTATAGAGATCTTCATATCCCAAGCTTCTAGGTTGTGCCGACCTTCTGTTGTTAGCTCGGTAACCTGGCTGGTTATTATATTAAGATATAGACCTGCTGGTTTACTAATCTTCTTATCATTTCATGTTAAAGTTATATAACTTGTTATTAATCTTCATGACTGCTTTAATCATCTTGGCCAAGGTGTCTGGTTGTTCTTACCAAATAATCTTTTCTTAGATCTCTATCTTAAGTCTTTCTTTAAATCATGAGATATAAGTATTATCATCCCAGTCTAGGTGACTGATAACTTACTGAAACTCTGAAACATACACGGATACTGATCTTGTCTGCTTAAGTCATTATAACTTTTACTCAGCATTCTGTACTATATTAATATCTTTAAATGTCTGTTCAAGATGCTGTTTAAATCTGGTATAATTAGTAAAAAGTCATTTTATATTATTATTCTGATTACTTACCAACTTTTCTTGTTACTCGCGGATGTATGGTTTAAACTAATCAAATGCTGCTCCGGTAAGGTAAGTAGATGTGAAAAAGATCTTGTTCTCCTTATTCTTGAGCTTTTTCTTATTTATGTTGAGGTATAAGTCTAACTGGGTTAAGAAAGCTCTAAGCTTCACTCGTTTGCCGTTGAATAGCTCGGGTGGTCGGACCTTAACAGATTTGATTGATAGGCGACCTTCAAGTAACTGGTTCTTTTGTTCTAAGGCAGTGACGCTTTCTTATAGCTGATCAACCATATCCATCAGTTCCTTGGTTGTCGGGCCCTGCTGCTGAGGCGCTCGCGATGTGTTTAATATAGTTAATATGATGACTGGTTATCACTGGATAATACTCATACTGACTGGTGCTTAATATGTCAAACCCTAGGATTACTTCTTCCTGTTCTTATTAACTTAGCTCCCGTTCCGATACATACCTTGTGAACTAAATCAAAGATAGTCAGGTTGTTGACTATCTAAAGATGACTTAATCTAAACAGAAGAAGAGAAGTAAGGCCAGATAGTGCCGCGCAGCTATCCGTAAGTAAGTACAGACGAGTGTTGTCACTAAGCTTTACCAAAACATAGATTACTTAAAGACAATTGTAATTGAGCACGAAGAACAGAACTAGCTAAGTACATGAAAGAGTGTCCTTATATCCTATCCTTCGTCATGGCGTCGCCATGATATATCATGTCACTGATATGTTATATTATAGCGCTACTATATCCTGTCGTAGTACTGCCATGTCCTGTTATAGCGCTGCCATGTTATAGCATGTCGGTGACATGTCCGTCGTGGTCACGTGTTGTGTAACCGTCCCGGTTTGTAGATTGCTCTGATCGGGATTCTACTCGATAAGAGTCCTTGCCTTCCGGACGTGGCCTTCTGCCTAACGTATCCGCCTTACTAGTTCGTTCAGCTAGCAGGGGTCTGTAACATAAATGTACTAATCTTATTTACCTTTAAAGAGAATAAAATACTGTATCTCTATATATATTATATAAATCTAAATATAATTATAATCTATAATTATTACTCATTATCTTTTATTAATAAAATAATAAACTACTTAGAAGATATTTGTATTTTTATTAAGCTTAATTTATAAAATATATATTATTAAGTTCACATTAAAAAGATTTATAAATAAAAAACTACTTCTTACATACAATACAGATACCATAAATGTAAAATAATATTATTTAATATTATTAATATACTGATAATTTTCTAAACTTATATTAACTATATATTAAGTAATTTATTAGATATATACTGTATTATATATCTAAATAACATTTTAATTCATTTATAAAATAAGAAAAAATATATTAAGATTATAAATAAATAGCTAAAATCTATTAGTATATATGAAATCCTTGTTTTTATCAATTCTTTTAATTTTTATAGATAATTTATAAAAGATTATTTATATATTAAATTATTTTTTATACAGCTTATATATATAAAAAAAAGAGAGAAAAGAAATAAATTATGTAGATAATATAAAATAATATAGGAAATAATTTTTACATAAAGGGTTTACTTTCTCGAAAACAATGTAAGAAGTATTTAACATATTAAGAAAATTTTAAATCTACGTTTTTATTTAAATATTTTAATCTCAAATAGAAGATTAAAATTAAAACTGATATATCAAAGTCTATAATAAGTATTATTATCTTATAATTATAATTTCAAATCTAATTTTTTATTATATATTTTTTAAAAAAGGTAATTAATATTAAATAAAAATATTTTATAAATAATTAAGGACTTTTCATAATTATCAAAATATTTCAATAATAATATTGCTATCTAAAAGAAAGTAAATTCTTCATTATTATAAAATCTGATTATATTGATCTTAGATTCCTTTTGAACTCTGTACTGAAGAAATTAAATCTTTAATAAATTAAATAAATTAATATACTGACAATATTTAATTTTACTATTAAGTATCAGTCTGAATTAAAAAAAACTAATTAATATATTTAATTAATATTTTAATTACTTTTCTTTACAGAAAGAGTTAGATAAAAGTTCATTATTATCTATACTGTAAATAAAGTTAAGTCAGGGATTAAGCTATATAAATGATTAATAACAGATATTAAATAAATTCTAGCTACAGATAGTTAAGATAATATATAAAAATGAAAATATAAAATATAAAAGTAAATTTATAAAAGTAAGTTCTATAGAGATAAAATAAATGTATCATTGAGGAAAGTATTATTAGTAATATAAGAATTCTAGATCTTTTAATACTATAGATCTATATATATAT